>NW_017670373.1:673803-846354 GCF_001879085.1 Nicotiana attenuata | reverse complement strand
ATTGCTTGTTTTAGTGGAGTTTCCGGTGTCTTGCAATAGGTTAGATCTATCTTCAGGTTTTCCTGTTTGGTGTAATGACTTTACCACCATCGAACATTGGCCAACTGTGTGGCCTAAAGAGCCACCGTTCTTGCAAAGTATCTTGTCTCCTTCATACTCAATAATTTGTTTATGATCTTCTATAAGTAAAAATTTTTGAACAAGTTTATTTAATGGCATCTCAACACAAAGCCTAGCATATCTTCCCCTTAAGGTGGAGGAAGTGCAGGCATCCACTTTTAACAATCTACCGATAGAGTTACCAATCATTTGAAGAATGACTTTGTCATAGAACTCAGTAGGCAGATTGGGTAGCCGGACCCAGACAGCAGTGCATATTTGTTTAGCATTGACTGCCACGAAATTTGGTTTCCATTTCTGACAGGATAAGAAGAAACCAAAGACAAACCATGGTCCATTTTGTAGGACATGGTTCATACTTTCAAGTTTTTGAAACTTTGCAATATAGTAGTCTGTCCCCAGGTCGATTAGAGGGAAACTTTCATTTACTTTCCACAGTTCTTGAACCTTTTTTTAAGTGTTTGATGGAGAATTCGTTTGCCTTGTAATTTGATGATTATGGAATATCTCCAAGGCATGTACATACGATCTTTGTCCTCAGGAGAGAGGGTGATTTTTCCATTCCCGGACAAGGGAGCAACTGGATCTCCTATGGACGAATCAGTGTTATTGCTATTGGGAAGGGGAACGGTTAACTCGAAAGTGATGTCTGCCTCTTCAGTTCCTTTAAGGAGTTGGTTTTTAAAAGAGTTTTCCTGATTTCCAGGAGTCTTGGTAATATCATTGGTAATTAAGTCGGGTGGTTTGGGGGGAATGAATGTCATCTCTGAATCTATGTCCATTTAGGGTAAAGGTGACGATTGAGTTGTTAGAGGAGGTCTTAAGTTTAGAGAGAAGGCAGAGCTAAGACTCCCCAAAGAAACAACTCTTGAATTGTGTCACTCATTCATAGTTTTTCTTTTATTTATTCACAGAATGAATTTCTTGTTAAGAGTGTTGTACATGACTGATGACACAGAATTAAGATTTAAGTGTTGGGGAAAAACAGTATTCCCTCTGTTCCAAATTAGATGATGTACTTTTCTTTTTACTCTGTTCCAAAATAAATAACACATTTTTTTAATTTGAAAATAATTCAATTTTAAACTCTTCATTTTACCCTTAATGAGAAGCTTTTATAACCAGACAAATGTCATGGCCCCATAAAGCTTTTACCCCTTAAGCTTTTAAGACCACAAGTGTCAAAAGTCTTCTTCTTTTTTTTAAACTCCGTACCGAGTCAAACTACCTCGTCTAATTTGAAACGAAGGGGGTATGAACTTTCAAGAAAAAAAAAGGAAAAGGAAAAATAAAAGGATTTATTATTCATTTTTGACTTCCCTAGGTAATAGCAAAATTCACCATGTTTAGGAACACATTTGTAATGGCTTAAAAATTATGATTAGAACTCAAACGTGATTTTTAAGGCGTTTGATGACCTAAATTCCTGATTATTTGGCATCTAGAACAATTATTTTTTTCCTAGAATAATGTTTTAAAAACTAAAGTTTTAGATACTTTGTAGGAACATACTAAATAAAGTTATACTCACGTTACTATTTTAGCTGTCAAACAGATGATAATTTCATCGTCGTTGAAATCATGTTTATTAAAATTTGTCTACTTTAGGTGAAAAGTTTCACATAGTCATAAATATTCAACAAAAACAGTCTATGTAGATATTCAATGAGAAGAGGGGAGAAAAAGGGAAAAGGGTGTAATTTAATGTCTTAATTTAAGGCACTAATAATGTATTGTATATAAATTGTAAGCAAACCTTATTTAGGGCGGGTAATTTTAAAAACAATGACAATTTTGGTAATAAGGTTTCATATAGTGTATAGGAAAGAAAAAATTCCTATTTTAAAACCAACTAAACCGACCGAACCGAACCGATTTTTAGATTTCTTTTAATAAAATCGTAGATTTTTATATAAAGATATAACAACACCGATAATTCGGGTAGGTTTTTAATTTTATGAAAAATAAACCGAAAAAAATACCAAACCGTACCGAATAAATTTACACGTGAAAATATATTTACATATTAAATTTAAAAATGATAAGCATTAACTTTTGATTATGAAAACAGTTACAAGTCAACAAGTAATTAAAACCCAAAATTTCAATTCCCAAACCTATTCTGCTACTCCTAATGAAACTAAATTAGTTTCAGCATATTCACTAGCAAGACACAAGGTATTATAGGGATCAATGAGTAGCAAACTGCAACGTATTAAATAAGTTTCCTTTTGTATGATTTAGATTTCTCTTTTTGAATATTTAATCCTCTATATTTTTTATTCTTAAGTCACAACTTGGTTAATATCTTTCCACTCGTGTAATTTATATTTTTCTTGTCTTTGTTTAGTTTCGTTCACTATAACGGGGTCTCGAAAAATAAGTAATTTCTGCTGGGCCTTTATCCTTTTTTTAGGTTCATTAGGCTTCTTATTAGTTGGAACTTCCAGTTGTTGTAGAATAATTGACGAATCTATACTCTCGATCTTTTATGTTTTCTTAATTTATCGCCCTTTAAAAACTAAAAGTGTAGAAAATTTTGCGAAGTCCTACAAAAGTACATGTATTATTGCGCTGTACTTCTACTAGTTACTGTTACATGACATTAAAAAAATACCAAAAATTAACCAAACCGTACCGCTAACGAAGAGAAACCAACATGAATGGGACAATTTCGAAAAATTTAATTTTTGTTATACATAATACCGAAAAATAGATAAGGTACAAATTTTATAAAATAGCTGGTCAAATCAAACCATCGACACCGACTGAATGTACCAAGAAGTACAAAACTGAAAATCGCATTCTCCAAGAATCTTGCATTTATGAATCAATGGGCCGATTGTACGCTGCTAACATTCAGGGTCATGTGTGGACATCCTAAAAGTATACAATTCACTGGACAAAAGTCAACTAGTACCACTCAACAATTACAATTTACTCTCAGTTTCTGGAAGAAAATTGGGTATGCAAAATTCAGTCCAAGCTACAAAAAAGATCATCTCTATCATTTGAACAGAAGTACAATCCCTAAGATCATCTAACTCACAGGTGAAATACGAAGCACAATGAGAATGAGTTGCAGCAGGAAATACAGAAGTTAGTCATATTCTGCAGTTGTGGAATTATGCCCTTCTTAACGTATTTTACCCTATAAACCTGATGCATATGTCTTCCTTTTAGTTGGAAGGCTTATACATAATAAATAACCAAACAAAACCATCAGAAGGGCCAAGGACGGAGAGAAATGAACAAACATCCAGTAGTATGCACTAGCTACTGCTGAAGACCTGAAATCGAAGTCAAGAATGATAAAAGCGCTAGCTTGCAGTAATGTCATTACCCAAACTTCCCGAGTTCCACTTTCTTCTTTATCGCCTTTTGACCATGGTAAATAAATGCATCTACTATTCCAGCAACTGTGAAGACGCCTGAATTAAATGGTAAGAACAATGTTGTAAGTATCCTGTTGGTTGTACGAAATTAACACTGAGAAGCAAAGAATATATACAAAGTGATTTTAAAAAATGAACATTCACCACTTGGTTGACCAGGGCAACAACTTAAGACCCTGTTGATTTGAAACGAAACAGGAAGCAAAATTTCGATAATCAAAGTTGGGGACAGATTTCTGTTTAGCACCCTACTCACAATGAAGTGTTGCCAGATCTTATATAAAGCAAAGAAAGATGGCGTGAAACAATAGACATTCTCCCATTTTTATATATGCCCTTTTTCAGATTTACCATTTTCACAATTTATAAAGAGCAAACTGAAAAGCAATGTAACTCAGTCAATCTTAAAGCAAATCAAGCATATTTCCCAATGAGGGGAAAACTGATATCTGGTGCTTGAACCAATTCCTGTTTGCATTTTGGAAGAGAGGGAAAATTTTCTCTAGAGCAGCTCAAAAGAGATCTTCCAATTGTTCAGTTCCCCCTGATTTCTTCACGGGGGCATAAAATTAAGAACTTCATATTCTACCTCCCTTCGGAAGTCAAAGAATGACATAATCCTCCAACAATCACGAGTAACATTAATACAAGAAAGGTCATCTGAATACTATATCGGACAAAGAGTTACCTCCAATAATTGCACAAACGCTGGTGAGGAAATGAAAGAATGACACATGCTGCTCCGTGAAAGTCACCTGCAACAAGTAACCAAATTGGAAGAATAATCCACCTTGTCCCATAGAAAATCTTACCATTTTTGGGGGAAAACAACTGTTTTCTTTTTTCTTTTTTAATAACCGATAACTGCACTATTATCGGCTTCAAAACTCGGTGGATAATAGGCGCACCCCTCTTCCCTTAATCATTTTTGGTTCACAGCAAGTTTCGAACTCGTAATGTGCCTTACCAGGCTATCACACATCCTGCGTTGTACTTTTTCCATTTAACCATATTTCAAATATCTCGTAGTCTCTCATGGGAAGCTTTCACCTTCATGCTTGCATGTTCATGATTGTGATTATTCAAATTGGGATATTTTATTGATATAATAAACAAGGGAAACTCCTTCCAACTATATTCAAATCCATCACTTCGGAGACCTACTTGTATAAATTTAGAAAATAACTTAGAAAGGGGAATATAATGGGAAAAAATGCAGAAGATTTTACCTTGATTGGAGAGAGGTCATAAAAGAAGTAAACCCCAGGAGGTGATTGGAAAAGACCCATCTCTGAACTCTTGAAATGCTCGGTCGCTGAGAACTATACATAACCAATGTCCTTCATATTACAAAACTGACAAAAATCCAAGAAAGAATGTTCCCCTCAAAAAGATCTACAAAATACCTGATTTGAATCAATAGTACGGCCTCTAAAACCTTTATATATTGTAGGGACCACCTGAAACACCAGCAGACATGCTAAGCAAACTCTTATTTCTCAGCTTTGAAAACAGAAAGTTTGTTTTTTGCCAATTGATTCTATCTAAATCACAGTATAGGTAGAAGATATTCATCTGTCGTGTCGCATTTGTGCTTTTCTCTGTACTTCTGTGGCACGATGCAACAGTTGGTGATTGTCTTCTGACATAACTCTTGCCAATTGCCGGCAAGACAACATTTGCAGACCACGAAGCATGAAAATGAATTCCTATAAAATTTGCTTCCTCTATTTTTCTATATGTTTCTTTAGCTTTTACAATAGCAACTAAGATTTACTTCCAAGGTGTTAATTAATGATTTATAGTAATTACACACTGTAGTGACACGCAATCAGCATAGATTTACAGTGCACTTTTTGGTCTTAAACTAAGGCTTCACTTATGCAACAAATTCAGCCATGTGGGTTATTTTTTAAAATACTACTGAATTATTTACTTTTCCTTTTTTTTTTTTTTGGGGAGAATGGTAACAGTATATTCATCGGCACAAAAAGCTGTGTTGGTAGCCAGATTTACAATTATTTACATAATTTTCAATCCTACCACAGCTTTACCTACACTTAAAGAAAGAGTCTTGGGTTCATAGACACTTGACATTTACAATCTTGAGTTGACATGCTTCTCCTGTACATGGTCCTTTTTTCATTTCAATTATGTTACTTTATTTCCTTCTCTGCCTCGAGCCAATTTCCAACATAGATACACATTTATCAAGAATACACATGCATGCAAATCAGGAGGAGAAAGAAGCAGAAAGGAAGAACAAACACTAACTTTTAGAAAGTATTGATACACTCCATGCTGTGCTTCCTGCGTCCAGTGAACCCTAAAAGGTAAAAGAACCAAAATTTCTCAGGCAATATACAAGTGCAAAAGATAAAATAAGAAAGGAAATGATATGTTCTCCATTTTTTATTTCCCCAGGGAGAGGGTGGAAAAGGAGATCGAGGGTATGTGATAGACATAAAGAAAATATATTAAACATTGCTGTTCAGCAAGAATAGAAAGACGAATGTGTCAAATTGTAATTACATGGACAACCAATGTTCTAAGCTGAAAGGTTTTCCTCCTAAGTGCTAATTGCAATTTGTAAATAAGCTTGACACAGAAGTTGGGAAATGCATGTTAAACTTCAAGATGCCCAGGAAACTGCAAGTTAACCTTGAACTATAGTTAGGGGCAAAAGGCGATATATAGTAGTCTGCAGAGAGTAAGGAAATTACCCATCAAGTGGATTTACAACTCCAGGAATAGAGTCGCCAAAAGCTAACTTATTTACCCTATGACTGATCTGTATGACATAAAAAAAATGTTAACTGAGTGTTGGTCAACATTCCTAAATAGATCAAAATTATAAGACAACAATTTATTTTTATAAGTAATTCATTTTAGAAGGCATCTTACATTATAAGTATCTGATTGTAAGGCAATCAGTTCGAAGAGTTGAAAGCTTGACTGGTGAAAGCTTTTGCCAGCAGCAAAGTGAAAATTCCCGGCCACTTTATTGACCTCTAGAGATCCATGGATGTTACATCCTTCACCTTCTTCATCTTTAATCTTTTGGACAAAACCTTCCCTTTTACACTACAAGTTAAAATATCAAATAAGCAACATCAGAATAATAATAAGAATGACCATTGATGAGTAAGTAGGTTAATAACATTGGTTCCAAGTCAACATCCTTCTGCCATAAATAAATGTAATAAAACTATTAGCATGTCCTCTGCTGCTTTCCATTTTATTCATCCTTTCCACTATGCGAAATAGAAACTTCTACCTTCCCACTATATTGTGTTGAACAATTTTACTGTGCACTCTCTTTCACTATTTATTTGGACTGTCTCCAACTTACCCTGAACCCCTTACTTACGGCGGTGAAGCAACAAGCTAACACAAAATAAACTGGTTGAAATAAGCTTGTCAATGACTTGACAACAATAAATTAACAAATTTGTCAGCAATTTTTTTTCTGCCTTTCAAGTCAACGGCCACATGCTAATAACAGTCAACAAGCAATTGAATGTGCCTACTCTTTGTTATGTACTTAATGTTCTGTATTTCAGCTAGAAAAAGTGGCCACCGTGGATTAATTAAGAGTAGGTATGATTTGAACATGAATGTAAACCTGATCAATTAAATCAGTATTTGTTATCGCCCAGCCTCTCTTTCGATATGCTTCACGAACTTCTTCACATGAATTACAACATTCATCATCTGCCTGCAAAAGACATGGGGGACAGATGTAAAATATATGGAATGTAGTCTTTGGCACTATGTTCTTACAAGGGATAAACTGGTAATCTGTCAATGAAAATAAGAGTTCAAACACAGACCAGCTGCAGCAGCCTCCCTTCCAGAGAACGGACAGCAAAGAAGCAAAAGAAACCAATTGACTCAGAAAATGAGACCCAGAGAGTGATTTTAGGGAATGAATAAAAACCATTTCATTCTCATAGTGGCGGCCATTCTTTCACGCTCATGTCGGCCAAGTAGTTATACTGATCTAGCACCATCTAATCATAATTTCGGTCCTTTCTGGGTTTTTTTTTAATTAATAGGTACCACTAATTTCGGTCCTTTGAACAAGCTTTGACAGAAAAGTGGTTCACTGGGTGATTCATTCTCAACAAAAGTGGTTCACTAGGTGATTGCAATGACAACAGTGATAAAAACATACCCTTTATTACTAGTTCAAGGTTCTTTAGTTGTAATAAATCATAACAAATCATGAAATTTTTGTTTTTTTAGTACTGTAAACAGCAGCACCCAGACCTTCCTGCCCCAAAGTCAAATAGTGGCTTCCCACTTTGCTCCAATGATTGCTCAGACACCCAACCTCACAGTTGGGGAAGGAGGTCCCTTTGCACTAGGCTACTCCCTCCCTTGTTATCATGGCAACTTCATGTTAACCATTTTGGGAATGTACATTTGGATGGGTTTAGAATAATACCATTAAAAACCAGCAACTATCTAAGTTAATTGAAGGAAAAATATAGAAGCCTAGCTGAAGCTGAAAAGTACCGTTTCTGCACCAAAGCATGAACCACAGTATGTTTCATTGTGCTCAAGTCTGCCACCATGCTTCTGTAAAGGCCTCTCGATCTACATCGGAACAATACAAGAGAGAGAGAGAGAGAGAGAGAGAGAGAGAGAGAGAGAGAGAGAGAGAGAACACAGTACGGTTAGTGAAGTATAAGCATACAGTAAATCTTAACTAGAATAAAACAAACAGGACAATGTGAGATCTGAATCACCAGGCTACACAGCATACTTGCCCTTCACTACGACACCCATGGAAGGACATTAGGTATAACCATGCAAGTGAATCATAATGAGGCATCACTATTCTCTAAAGCATTAAGATAGCTTACACCATAAAAATGCAGCAAAGTATTATATCATGAATGCGGAATTCCACAGAAGAATCATAAGGACTACAAGCAGAGGAATATTGCAAAACATTCATGAATGCATAGGCTTCATATTCAAATAAGTAGATAAATAAGCAGTGGAATACTGAAAAACATATAGTATCAATCACCAACAAACCTTAGGAGCACCAATTCCATCTTGTCTGACTTCAATAACAGCACCATGGGAGTCAATCCTCTTTTTGAATATATCATGTCGCTGCAAATTTTTTGAAGTGAAAAAAAATAACATGAGTTTTTGAGAAGAAGAAACACAACATAATAATTATAGTAGAAGCAAAAGAAAAAACAATAAAAAAATGGAAGATTATGTGGATCACATACTATGTCAAAATGTTCTTCTCCACTAATATCCCTGGCATCAAGACTGAGCAGCGAACATGGAACAGCTGGAAAAGTGATATCAAACTGCTTGAAGAACAAAAGATATATTAAGTCTACATCTACAGCCACAGAAAACTTAAGTTTCACAGGCAGATTTTTCTAAAGCATACTGGTCTGAAAAGAGGCTTTCAGCTATTATATCCGCCGAAGATAAAATCAATATTCTCATAGAAAGCATAAAATCTTGAAACATGAAAGGAAAAAAAATGCTCTCAGAGATCATATATTATGAAGTTTTAATTGACATCTTAAGAAGGCAGTGAACTTTACATGTATATGTAATTTTCCTCCCCTTGAAGTATCTACAATGAGCTGTGTTTCAGTATAACTGTGGATATACAATCCTGCAAACCAAGAAGTGGAAAAAGATCAATGAATGAGAAATTCTGGTTGCCATTTTTCTAATCAAGAAAAAATTCTGGTTGTTATGTGAACAGGGGGGTGTTCGAGCTTTGAAGTAACCCACGGAGTAGCTATGTTGTGATATATGCTTTTTCACTTCAAAATCATATACTCCCTCTGTTTGACTGGGCACGGAGTTTAAGAAAAAAATGAAGACTTTTTGAATTTGTGGTCCTAAACAAGTCAAAAAGGGGTCCTGTGTGGTTATAAAAGCTTCTCATTAAGGTAAAAATATAGCCTCTTGCAGAAATACAGGGTAAGGCTGCGTACAATAGACCCTTGTGGTCCGACCCTTCCCCGGACCCTGCACATAGCGGGAGCTTAGTGCACCGGGCTGCCCTTACTAAGGTAGAATTGGAAGTTTAAGCTAAATTGTTTCTAAATTTAGAAAGGGGTCATTCTTTTTGGAACGGACTAAAAAGGAAATAGGTTCACATAAACTGGAACGGAGGGAGTATGATATAACTAAAATAAAGATCTTCAAGTTTAAAAAATCTGGAACAACTATAAACCATGGAAAGTTTTTAAAGAAAAGCTCACATTTTTGAAGAACCAGAAAAATTTCAAACAAGATTAAACTAAGAAAAAATTATGAATAAAATCAGTTACTAATGCACTCGCACACATGAAGTAATAGTAGATGCAAATGAAATACTTCTTCAAAATAGGGACAATAAAACCTTTGCAAGTTCTATGAAACTCTGTATTTATCAAGAAAGATTCTCTGAGCATCCTATCATGCCTAGTAGCATGTTTAGCAGAAAAGGTCCACAAAAGTGAAAGGTCCAAGAAAAAGGGGGAAGGGGAGGAAGGGGGGGGGTGGGGGGGGCATCTATGTTTAGGAGTTGTCAGAAACTGCTATCCATGTATCTAGGACATCAGCTGACCGTTGGATCTGAAGTTTAAAGCTAACTATCAAAAAATTATTGAGCTTAAAGCTGAGTTGTGGTAAATGGTAATCCCCAGAAACTTGAGACTATAATCCCTAAATCCTTGAGATTAAACATTTCTCTTTGTGGAAACTTCCAATCATCTTCATCTCTTAAAACTAGAAAGTACTTCAGCCAATTGTCAACATATTTCGAGATGATAGTTGCACCTTTTTTGGACAAACAAGTCAAATTCGGTCGTACTGAATCACCAAAATGGTGCAAAACATATGCACGTCATCGTAAAATGTACACTCACATACGTAGGCCCCTCTTTCTTTTTCCGAGCAAGCCAAAAAATTATTTACATAGACTAAATAGCACTAAGCCGGATTGAGAATTACAAAAATGGAGTCCTCTTGTACAAAATATCAATGTTGTCATGAGCTAATGAAGTCTATGCATCTTCTAACCAGCACCAGATATCACTAAACATAAAAATCTATATTTTAAAGTACGTACAGCTATAACTTTGCCCTCGAAACATCTTTGATTCCTTTCCTTTGGTAAAATCCGACATATACATGCTGGAAGAGTTCTCCAAATCTTTCTCAGATCTTTCTTACTGCAGTTACAAACCACCTAGAAGCAGAAAAGATCATTCACTGACAGTGGCATCAACCAATTGGCCCCAAAAATGCTCAAAAACAAGTTCCCCAGTTGTCTAGCAAGTGGACAATGCAAAAATAATAGGTGACTGCTAATTTCCACTACACACCCATATGCAGGTTACTCTGGATCTTTCTAACCTTTATTTAGGCTACTCTTGACCTCTTACCAAGCCTTATACAAAAAAAAGGATATCTTTCTTTACACCAACAATATAAATAAACTCTCTACATCTCTTGAACTCTTCAGTCTTCACATTGAACCATCCTCCTATTTCGCTCAGTCCAAATCGTTCAAGAACAACAAAACAGGCCAGCTTTCCATGGTGCTTTCATCTAGCTCAAATCCTCCTTACCTCCAGCTTGTTAAATTTACTAACACCATCCTGGGAGTACCCAATGAATGTCCAATAGAGAACACACCACTGCCTAAAGCAATTAGTAAATCTGCAGCGTAAAAAAAGTGATTTACATATTTTCTGATCCACTTTGCACTGCAACGCCAACACAATAACTTACTTGGATGTTGCAGCACATTTACGTGAGAGCTTGCGAGAAAAATATCCTCAATATCATCTTAAACTTGTTACTTGTTTCTCAGATAGAATATAATTCGTCAATCCCATTAAACCCCACCACCAATTAAAAGTGATTCATGTAATTCAATCCTACTCGATAAAGAGATCCTTTCTCTTACTTACCACTAAAAGCTCGATAACAATGTAATATCATTGCATAACTACAATCTCACAGCTCCTTATCGAAAACTACAATCTCACAACTAGCCTCAGTCATTCATATAGTATCCTCTATTTACATTTCACTAAATCCTTGTTCACCGGTTTAGAAGAGATGGGATAGGTGTAATAATAGACAATCATTTCCCTTGTTTATACACAGTAGCCTTGGTTCTTAGATCCAGTGTTTTTAACATAGAGCATAGATATGTGCGAAATCCACAGAATTTCAAAAAAATATGATACTCTGAAAGTGCAGTGGGTTCAGCGTTAAGAACCATAGAGGTTAAACCGGACAAGTTTAGATCTTGATCCGCCTCTGAAGTAACACATAACACTTCCCTAAAGCAACTAATGACGCACAGCATAAATCATATAAATGTACAAATCACATTACCAAATTGTAGTTCTGGAAGTTTCTAAAGCCATTGAAGACAAAATGGAAATAGAGAACCAATCAATTAATTACGCCTCGATCCCAAACTAATTGGCACCACTAAGTAAATCCTTTACGTCAAGTCTGTTCTATTTTCATTCTAATTAATAAATCAATAAGAAAGGAACATTCGAGATGGGAATGTTGGAATCGTACCGAGCTCGTTGACGAAGAGAACGAGCATAATTAAAGAGGCGACGAGGGTAATAATACCGCCGGAAAGCGTACGGTTATAGAAATCCTCATTGATTTTAGGGTAAGCGTCCAAATTCCGAAGCTTACTGAACACTCTTTCCATTTCCACCGCCTACCTTAATACATAAACCGAACTTTTACATCAATTGAAAACACGGAACGTTAAAAGCTCCGAAGCTATCTCCGGTTCAGATCAGATTGTACGCCGCCGGCGCCGGCGAGCAAAATTGTTGCCTTGGGTTTAACGATTGGGCCTGGGGCTTTACTTGGACGGAGGATTTTTATATTATATTATATGGTGTACTAGAGGAGAAGATTCTTTGGATTCAACAAATGATTTGATAATAGAGGCAATGGTCATCTGGTCAATGCATCCACATTGTTATATTGGAGTACTTACTTTGACTAATTTGAAATCAACAAAAAATTTATTTTTAAATATTTCCTTATTTAAATTAGGTAAGAATCTTAATATTTAGAACTTTCAAATCAACAAATATTTCACCGTATATCAAATGTTTCCTTATTAAAATCTAACGAAATCCAAATATTAGGATTTTTAAAGTCGAATAAAAATACTTTTATTTTAGTAATTTATTTGAGACGAGATACATAGATATATTGTAATACTAGCATTTTTAATGATAAGATATCCCTAGAATATTATACACTCAAATAATTCAATTAATGAATCGATTGATCAATGTGATAATTAGTCGAATAAAGTTTATTCAAGTAAATTTTTGTTTAATACTATTGATAATAGGCTATATAGATGTTATTTACATTTCAATTGTGCCATGCTTTATTGTTGTTTTAAAGGCTAAATGATAACAAAATACTCTAATTGGTGTTCTTTTGCTTCGCAGGGACTAATCCAAGTTAGGACGAGCCTATAGAGTGTTTTGGAGTCAAAAAGGTGGATAAAAAGTCAATCAAGAAGACCCTGAGCGAAAATAAGCAAGAAAGAGGCAAAGAGGACTGGGCTTGAAGCCACCGCGACCGCGGTCGACCGCGGCTGGACCGCGGTGGGCTAAGGAAGCGAGGCAGAATGTTTCTATTTCACCGCGGTCGCGCCGCGTTTTGCCGCGGTCGCGGTGGATTGTGTAACTGCCTAGAATTTTGGGACTAAAGTGTAAATCGGGGAAAACTTATCACAACCCTTTATAAACTCAACAAACTTGCCCAAGCAAGGTTTAAGTTTGTTTTTAGATTGATTTGGAGGCTAGAACAAGTGTAAACCTTGTTTTTAGATTGATTTGGAGGCTAGAACAATTGTGAGAAGAGCAACCAACCATTAGAGTTTTTCTATCTTCTCTTTGTTATTTCAATTGCACATTATGAATACTTTTGTGGTTTTATCTTGCTTTGCTAAGGGTTGATGGAACCAATTGTTGGATGAAGTTTTGACTCAATTTTGTTATAATCGAGCCGGATTTATTATATGATTGTTCAATTATGTGTTGTATGGTGATTAATTGAATGGGCCCTTGATTAATCGTGTGTAATTGCATTGTGTTGCTTGAGAAAGAATACTAGGTTAGACTGCTGTTGAACAACACCACTTTTGGGTAATTGAAGAGATTCATTACTTGAACTTAAAAGTGGGGTTAGAGATAACGAAACTTTGGTGGGATAATTCAGAGCTGCATAAATTATCAACTAGAGTAGTTTGAGAGAATGCTCTAGTAAATTATCGTAGTTGATTGAGAGATAATTGTGATAACCCATAGCTCATAATCCTCATAGATTATTACGGCGAGATTATAGCAAAAGAGTTAAGATTTAAACTAGCAATTGAGGAAATCCTCATAGTTTTAATATAATATTCATACATATAAGTTAATGTATGAATATCTTGATTTTCCTTTTAAAAAAGGACAATATTCCATTATTAAAAGAAAAAGAATCGAACACCCTGATATTATTAGTCGACATGCCTTAACGAACGTTTTTATTAGTTTGGTGCAAATACAAATATAGTTTTTTCTAGTAATTTAATTACATTGAAATTCTAGCAACTAAAATATGGGAAATGAAAAGGTATAGACTTTTAAATAAATTAGGTTTTGGGTACCCGCTTTGCGCATGTACTTAATACCAATGAATATACTATTTTATAACATATAAAATATTATTAAATAATGTGATTGGCTTGTAAATTAAAAGTTAAAAAAGTATAAGCAACTAAAAAGACGAATGTTGATCCCATTTAGCAAAGAAATCTTAGCCATAGAAGTTTTCATATACATAATTTTAATTTATGAGGACTTATGGGAGAATATTCTATGAAAATTATTAATCTATTTATGACCTAATCAAACAAATAATAAGGTTTCTCAAATAAAATAAATTTAAAAATTAAATCTTTTGGTCTTTTTGGAATAAAGATGTTGCCCTATAACTCATAAAACTTTTTATAAGTGATAACGTCTAAAAATTACTAATGTTGGCTTAATATTTACGACAAATAATTAGATATATAGAAATATCGAAAATTATCATTTGTTTAAATTATCAAAAAAAAAAAATGATGACAAGTCATTAAGAATAGATTTCTTCTATAAGTTGAATATGTTTTTTATTAGAATTAGGACACAAATGATGATATTTTTCTTTTTTCGTTGGTCAACAAAACAAATTGCATCTTGCTGAAAAGCATGCATGAGCCCTATATATTATGACTATTGCATAGAAGTTCAAATATAAAAGGATCTAATACACAAAAAGTTTAGTTGATTTTAAATTTCTAAATTTTAGAGAAATAATTTAATAATTATTTTGTCAAGTGTGAAAACTATTTATAAAGAGTAGAAAAAGGAAATGATATTTAGTTAAAGGGTTTTTTGCTATAGAAAATTAACATTTGTTGAAATAAATAGAAAAGAAATGATGACAATAAATTTAGAATAGAATTTGTCTATAAGTTCAATATGTTTTGTATTAAACATAGGATACAAAGATGATATCTTTCTTCTTTTATTGATTAACGGAGCAAATTATAATTTTGGTGAGACTAAGTTTTCTTTTCCTCGTAGAAATATTTTGTTTCCATTCTTGCGTGAGCCCTATATGTTAGAACTAATTGCACAAGAGTTTATAACATAGAAGGATTTAATATGTACTAAAATTTTAGTTAATTTAAATTCCTAAAAATTTGGGAAAAGATTAAATCACACTTTCGTCTAGTTTGAAACGTATTTTTAAAGGACAAAAAAGGCGAACATATTTCGCTAAGGACCTACGTGCTTTTAATATGGTTATTATTATTATTATTATTATTATTATTATTATTATTATTATTATTATTATTATTATTATTATTATTATTATTATTATCTAGAGTTTTCTTACAAATTGTGTAGATTGCTCCTTAAAAGATCTCTCACCCCATTTTTAGTGCCTTCAATTAAGGGATTCAATTATATCCTTTCCTTTTTTTCCCTCTCCTCTTCTCTCTCCTTCTTTTTTTTTTTTTTACATCAAAATCCCTTAATCTACGCCCAGAATCTCCATCTTCTCTCTTCCTACCATTGCTGACAGCTTTATATTATTAAATCATCAATTTCATCGTTCTTTTGCTGGGAGACCGGACAACGCTAAAAAAGAAAAAATATCTAGGAATTGTATGATAACTGTATCATAATTGTATTTGAATTGTATCAGATACATCTATGTGTAAAACATAAATGTATCATACTTGTATCACAATTGTATCTAACTTGTGGATGGTACATTAATATCCAAAATAATACCTGATACAATGCTAATAAATTAATATATAATTATCATAAATTTGTGATACAAACTATGAACTTCGTCACGAACTTACAACTGCTCATAATTCAGATACCAATTTGATACAATCCTAAAAGAATTCTTACACAATTATGATACAACTTAAACTGACTCTAAACTTAAACTGATATAATATCGTATTATACTTGTATTAGTATTGTATCATGTATTATTTTAGGTACAAATTGTGATACAATTATGATACAATCGTGATACAATTCTAAATTTTGATACAACTTTGATCTTCATCTTTTTCAAGTTTCAATTTAAAACATCCACCTGGAACCAACTCTAAACTTAAATTATGATACAATATTGTATTTTTATAGTATTAGTATTGTATCAGAATTGTCTTAGGTATTGATGTATCAAATACAACTCAGATACAATATGATACATTTATCATACAATCGTAATACGATTCCGAAACTTCTTCTTCCTCGAGTTTCAATCTGAAATTTAACCTAAAACCAACTTTAAACTTAACCAATCTCCATTAAAATTGAGATATAAACTCTAAAATATATTTTCAATGGTTTTCAAGATCACCCAATCCAAAGAAATCACAAATTCATAAAATTCGAATATCTAATTCAAAGATTCGAAACTTTTTAATGGTATGTCAATGGCAGACCCCTCTACCTGCAATTTCAGAGATAAATGTCGATCGATTTGTCAATAGTTGAAGCTTTTTAATGGTTGTTAGTTGAATTGATTCAGAGAAATATATGATGATACAATTTTAGAGAGATAATAGTTTGATTTGTATGAGAGAGAGAGAGAGAGAGAGAGAGAGAGAGAGAGAGATTGGTTGATTTGTATGAAAGAGAGAATGACTTTAAGATTTTTTGAAATTGGGAAGAAAAGCGTGATTGTAGGAGGCTAATTAAGCTGATAGATGGGGATGGGAGATACAGTTACAAATTAATTCATATATTTAAGAGATCCTTGTTTTATCATGATTTTGTACATAAATAGTAAATATAGATACAGAGGCGGCTCAATATATTCGGCGGCCTAAAGCAAAACTTAAAAAGAGGCCTTAATCTTATTCTATTTTTTGAAAAATACTTCATATATAATTTTATTTAAAGTTTATTTTTTTTAGCTTTTTGAGATGCAAAATCATTAATTATTAGTCAATCCGTTTAATCTTTTTTTGAGACATTGTTGATCTTAGATAAGATTTTATCAATTTTAACTTTGAAAACGTCTTTCAACCGAGGCAACTATTACAAGAGCTGTTAACATTATTCTATAAGCAATATAGGCATTCGAAAAAGAATCAAGTCTTTTTAACTGATTAAGTATATCAATTAAATATTATTTTTAGTTCTACTATTTTCTTAGCACTTTTAATTCATAAAATAAGCCTAAACCATCAATATAATACAAATAATAAAACTAAAACAACGGAACTTGTTCTAGATGTTGATAATTCACTGCTTCAATTTACTTGCTACACTTCGGGAATGAACTAAAAAGAAAATGCAATACTTTGTTCGACGCACTTCAGGCTTTGATTTTTTACAAAATAATAACTTTCTTTGAAAATAAACAAAGAAGCAGAATTTATATATATCTTAGCGACTAGTTAAATGTAACACAAAATAAAGTCTACATTCACACAAGGTAAAGGGGTTGATTTCGTTACCTAATTTACCTCATAATTCACGCAATTTATATTAACCACAAATTGTCTTCTCTTTTTTATCAATTTTTTGTATCTTTTATTTTAATTTAATAATTTTAAATAAAAAAGCACCTATAAACACAATCCTAATAACTGATAATTATAGGAAAATAGGACCCCTCAAATTTTGGGGGCCTAAAGCACTTGCCTTAGTGGCTTGTGCATTGAGCCGGCACTGTATAGATACACAATGTAGTTTTTAAGGAACCTAAAGAAAAGTGGTTCATAAGTTTCTAATATATTATTAGCTAGGTAAAAATCCCTTCTTTATTCGTAGCTCACTCCAAAAGAAAAATAAAATCCTAAAAGAAGTGAAACAATAACGATGAACATTCCCAAATGCCGAGTTGTTTATCACTCAAGAACCTCTTCATCAGATAGAAACATTTTCATTTTCGCCTCGAAGGGTAATATATAGTCCAATTTCAGCTCTATCTGATTTTTTTATTTTTTTATTTTCTCTAACCAAACTAGATTATGCTAATTGCTTAAATTTCCTTGCTCTTACTTAGAATAAGATGCTTGTGAATAAGAGTCATTAAATTTTTTTGAAAGATTTCAATTTGTTGATTGTGATGACATAGAAAGAATTGTATAAGCCCATATACATGAACATTGAGAAGTCAGCTCATGGCTTCATACACTTTTAGCTACCTTTAATTCTCTCTCCCGCAGAGACACACACATGCCCACATACATGATATTTCAAGATTGAAAGCACACGAGGTGCCAATTAATGGATGGCGTGAGAAGGTACATCACTCCATTCCTGTGACATTCAACATGCTTATATAACATTACTTTCACATTTAGTTGAAATCAGCCAAGGGTAGCATATACATTAACGGGCGAGATAGAACGTGATGGATAGTAAGAAAAAGAATTGCATTAGCAACTTCCAGATGCCTCTGCACTATCCAAAGTACACCAAAGAGGACTATCAGCACATGCCCGAGTGGATGATAGACAGGCTTCTTGCTGAATATGGTTTACCTGCTGATGGCGACTTGGCTAACAAGCGAAAATTTGCTATGGGTGCATTTATTTGGCCGAATTCCCCAGCCAATCCCTCGTCCCATCTAACTACGTCTCAGCAATCACCTTTTGTTAACAAAATTGTAGGAGCAGCTGCTGTTCAGCATAAGTAATGAAGTATCTGTCACCACTCACCTCTTTTTCGAAGTACTGTTCTACAACTACTCATTTGTGCCAATATATCAGAAAATATACGTACTCCTATAGCTTTAAGTATAACGCATATGAAGATGATCTATCTTGTATTGCAATTGAATTATATCGTATAGAGAGCAATAACGTGGCGAATTAAATTTTGAATTAGGTTTAAAGAAAAAAAAGAAGGGAAAAGAACCATAAAACCATAGATAAACGAACAGGTCGGAGCACCTTCCAGACTTGCAAATATCAGTTTATGACTTTATGGAAACTTTCCAGGTATTATCTACTTACATACAGACAACAAAAAGAGTCAGTTGGTCCACTCTACGTATACACAAGAATGGTTGTTTTTGTATGCCTTCCAAGTGTAGAAGGGTTACAGTCACTACAGATGGGATAGGAAACAAAAATAACCTGATTGTGAAAGCTCATACAACGATATGGTCTAACATGGACCAGAAACCTGGGTCCCCCATAAAACACTGAAAACATAAAGGTTCCTTGTAAGAGATCTTGATAATTTCTGTACGTGACCTCCCACAAGGATTGAGAGTAGACACCAGCATTTGCTTCTTAAATAGTTATGGTCAATGATCAGTTCTATCTGTTTGAAGTGCAATCTCTCCATGAGAAATCAAGTTCTCACCCATCACTGGCATGCTAGACAATGACCCATGTATCTGCCATTGATTCTATTGAGGATAAGATTTCATCTTGCAGATAGTTAAATAAGAATATTGGAAGTAAGAGAAACCTACCAAGGAAGGCGACTTCAAATTCAAGGAGTCACGGGCAGGGGTTACAGATGAATCTGAAGGCCTGTGGAACAGCAAATGTGCAATAGATCGATCTATAGGGTTCGTGTCTGTTTCAATGTCCATATATCCTGTGGACCTGAAATACAACCCCTTCGATGTTACTGACCAAAAAGTGATGTCAAAAAAGAGAGAGAATCTGTTATGTGTGTTGCTCACCAGCTCCACACAGGAACCCAGCACCCCTGCCCGATTTGCTTTTTAAAGTATCATTTCTGACTTGACATAGTATCCCTCTTTCTTAACCAACAGTACTTTTTGACATTTAATAAATCGATGACTTATAATAAGAAAAACAACCAACGTATTTGGCAGAATACATACTCCTGCAGTACCATCCTGTCAATTGAGACACATGCCATGCATGAAATTCATCCAATATTATCTTCACTTCATTATGTATTTTGTATGCCATTTATCAATCCTTTAGGTAAGTTTATGTACGTATTTACGTTCTACAGTTCATATAGGGAATGACAACAATCAATTCTTTTGATACATAACTTTATCTGCCACATTTATATTGTACAGTTGATATGTTGAATATACCACTCTCACTGAGCTAAATCCTCGCTTCTGCTGATAAATATGTGAACTAAATCCAAATTTCAGGATTTTTAGGTAGAAGTGAAGAACATTAATAGTTTAAATATCTTATCTTAGCACCAAATTTGAGCATTCAAAGAAGAAAGCCGTTCCAGAGATTTTGACTATTAGTCGATGGCCCTAGAACTAGTTAAGAACTGTTCAGAAACATCAACTTTCTGTTCCAGTATCACTTTCTTCCTGTACAGCTTATGAAGTATTGTGATTCATCCACATCTTCTGAGATCGACCCTGTCTGTCTACTCAAGCGATTATCTCTAGCACGGAAAAACCTGCTTCGGCACATTTTAGGAAGAGAGCAAGAGGATATTGGAGGAGACCTTCTGCCTATCACAAACAGGAGCAGCAGCGCATGGAAACCACAAAGGGATTCATCCAAAATTACAGTTTTCAGTTGTTCAGTGACTTTTTCTTTGATTTTCATTATTGATCTTCTGCGTGTAGAACTAGTACAATTTTTTTTTTAAGATAGGTAGTACTAGTATAATTTCACTCCATACTAATAATTTCACCTGGCCAATGGCTAATCTCAACGAATAAACTTGTATAGACAAGCTCTTTTGTAGCAAAATATAACTCAATGGACAAACATCTGCACAAAAGTACTAGATTTAAATTAGGATGCTACTACTTAAAGTTGGGCTAGTATTCAACAACTCGCTGAACATGCCATCGTTGAACTAAGCAAAGCCAAGCTCAACAATGATGTCAAAATTAAACAACCAATCAACTATATAAACTAATAACAGATGATTAATTAACCCAAAAAAAAAGAGGCAAGATATATAGTTTAACAATGCCATCGTTGAACTAAGTGAAGCCAATCTCAACAATGATGTCAAACTTAAGCAACCAATCAACTATATAAACTAATACCGGATGATTAATTAACACGACAAAAAAAAATAGACAATATAGGAGAAGTAATATGATAGAGCCAAGACAACAGGCTATTCAGCAACTAATGCATATAAATATAGATACTGAGAAAGGATCCATACTTGTTTGTTCCCTCGCTAATCAGTGATCCGCTGGCACCTCCATCATCTCCAGAGCCATTATTGAGATTAGCATGTCTATGCCTTTGTTCAGCACTCCGAGCCAACCGGTACAAGCTATCCCTTATACATAGCTTTGTCCGTATGTCCAACTAAACCAAGAAAGTTGAACGTCATCTATTTTACAAAGATTTAAATACTAAGAAGTCAGTTTCAACTACAGGTTTAACTTTGAAGACCCACTATTCACACATCTGCTAACAAGCCCATCCTAGCCAAAGTACACTGGACTAACATATGAATAATTACCAGACAATACTGAAATATAAGTCATATGCTTGGATGATTTCTGCATAATCTATACTGTATTAAAATCACGAAGGCCCTTAGTGAAATGTGTTCGCTCTTTTTACCCTTTAAAAATCAGTTTTATATTGGATAAAATTGTAATTTAAATTGCTTTCCTAATATTTAGGACATTAAAATCAAGCCAATTTGTTTAACTAAATCAAAACTTATTTGAATTAGGTAAGAAGTCCTTAACATTTCCTAAATTTTATGATCTTTTCAATTAATAAAAGAATAATGGCATTATACCAATTTATGGTAAACTTCTCCATATGCACAAAGTACACGTTAGGTTTGTCTACTTTTTCTTTTTTTGCTTAAATATAATTAATCATTTAAATTATATTAGAATACATTTATTAGTAGTAAATATTTATACAATTATGAAAAGTAAATATATCAACAGAAATATACATTCCATGTTAGATATAATGATAACTACCATTAATATTTTATATGTTGGATATTTCAATTGATTTTCTAAATCTTCAATGAACAAATATCTTAATGGTGTATAATTTTAGTATCTTAATAAAAAAAAATAGAGAAATTTCCTTAAGGAAAATGACACTGTATAATATACATTCTGTATGTTATATACAAAATTATAAAAATTTTATACACTTTTCCGGTTACCAAATGTAAATAGTTTCTGGCGCAGGCTAAAAGTGATAATACCCCTTTTCCTTACTATTAATTATATAAATATTACATTTTATCTCGATGTTAGTTGTTATTACACATAATTCATTCTTATTCTAAAGTTTATACGCTTTTTATTAATAGACGTAAAAACACGTGCAGAAGGATTTGACAGTTGAACCATATCTATTATTTTAACATAGTTAAATTTGCATATAACCTCATCCAATAACAAAGTTCAACTTTAATGACATCACTAATTATAAGTCAAGTTTGTGGATGATTTATTCTTTTTAAGATTATGAGGTATAATTTTTTAGAAAAATTAGAATAATAACGTAGCTAAGTGTAATAAGCAGATAAAGAAAAATAATTAAGACAGAAACAAAAAATATGAGAAATTACGTAGACGGAATTTTCTAAGATTATATACTCATTGATACAGGGTACACGCGCAAAGCACGTACCCTAAGACTAGTCAGCCTAAAAAGAACCAAAATATGATTGCAGCTTGGTGACTAAGTATGAAACAGCCTAAATATACCAATCAGTTGCCTACCTCTTGCAACAGCGACATGCACTAAAAAGACCATCCTGAAGCATGCACAAAACAACGAGTGTGCAACCACTATATCACACCTTTCTAAAAAATCGGAACAGTCCCGTGATGTATGTGTGCAGCTACAAGAGAGTGTAGCAGGAGATCTTTGATATACTACATCCCTCTTCAACTATTGTAAGATGAAATACTTTGGGATATACGAAGTATAGGAATATGAAAGGTTTTTATATATATAACACCAGATCAAGAAAATAGCTGCGATTAGCACCAAGACTGATTTGCACAACACCAGTCTACTTTGAACATGCATAGGAGAGTATGTCATACATGCAAAGTTGAGTTAACTCTTTTGCAGCTTAAACTCTTAATAAATTTCATCATCGAAAAAGAAGAAGATTATAACACAGTAAATTTCATAGTGGAACTGACTACCTGTTCCATGACACGTTGAAGCTGATGAAAATTAGCTGCTTCTTCTGAAATTTCATCCAACCCAGAACTTATAGAAGAGCACTCCTGTACAACTGAGGGTCCTAATTCTGCTGGAATCCCCATGCCAACCCCTTCAAGATCACGGTTATTTTCAACCTTAACTCCAGATTGGTGGAATAACTTCTCCACCTTTTCATTTATTGTCATAGCAGCCACCTGAAAAGAAGGATCAGGAGAACACTCCGTGGACTGTACCTGATTTGATGCATAGGAGTCCTTGGGAGAAGGAGACATGAGACCGTTATTTTCGTACTTTGTAATTGGTAGAGTTGGATGGAGAGCACTACTATCTGAATGACCGTAATCTGAATGCATGTAAGAAAAGCTACCCCCCAAATAGCCAAAATCGGGCACTTGAGCTTGCTTTTGCTGGGGGAAACCTGCGGAAGGATGCTTCTTCTCTTCTGGAACGCTATCAGTGTAATTGAATGTGTCGCCATTTTCTAGATAACCACATTTTCTTTTACCCTCAGATCGATTCTGATGCTTGGAGTGTTTCTTTTGCATGCTATTCTGGAAAGAAGACACCATAAGGAATTTTAAAATAGGAGGAATAATTGTTCACATCAGGATCAATGCATTTAATAAGAAGCTGATGGTATCAAAGACATTATCATCCAGAAACTCGGGAACTGTTCCTTCAACCAACACTAAAAGTCAAAGAGGAAGAATGCACCTAAATTGGAACTACCATCCATTCTTTACTCACCACTACATCGTTGCTGATTCTTGGTTGGTTATTAGATGCAATCTCGACATGTACTCCACCACCCTGTACCCCAGCCTTCTTCAAAACAACCACCTTATAGGTAAGCTGATGCAAAATATGATTTTAAAGATAAAAAGAATGATATTCACAGACTGAGTAATATACCTTCTTGTCAGGTACTAACTCGCACTCTGAATTACTTGATTCATTTACAAAAGACAAATGACTCAGATTTACCGATTCATTTTTCTCGGAGCACCATGAACTGCCATTATAGCCAAGTGATTGATTTTCAGTGACAGATGTATTAGTTGAAATGTTTGTTTCCTTTAGCTTTGAAGTTTCATGACTTGCAGATGTACTTCTAAGTGCAGTGGATGCTGGACATGGAAAATTAAAAGCTGACGTCAATCCATCTCCAGATCCTTCAATAACATCTGATGATGAAAGCCAACCTAGGTCATCTTCACTACCAGGTCCAAATCCAAATGTCGAATCACAACTCCTGAAATACATTACCATTGTATTTTTAAACAGGCTATTCATTTTATCTATATTCACATCAAAAGCTGACATAGATGATGGGTAGAATTATTCCTTTTTTTTTTTTTTGAATTTTGTTCACATCTTATCCCCTAAAAAGGATAAAAGGATGAATAAAGTCCGTTTGACTGAAATGAAGAAAGCAATTACCTGAACATCCTGTCAACATCCTCAAAATTCTCTATCTCAGGCCAGCTATAGTATAAGAGATCATTAGAGTCTTTACCCTCGCAACTATTGTCCAAAAAGCTGAGATCATCATCAGCCTGAGGAATGGGACCAACTGGATAGCTATATGCGTTTTCCCCCACAGCAGCATTCTTGTCATCCAGAGGGCCACCATTAGGACAGGATTTGCTCTCAATTGAGTTTACATTATTACTCTTGATGCGACGACTGGATGTCCTGGTATTTTCAGATGGTGAAACGTCATCGACTTTGGCACCATCAGGTGCATCGGCCCAGGGGTCCTTTTCCAGCATTTTGGTGTTTTTATTACTCAATAGAGGAAGCATTTGCTCCTTTTGCTGATTAGCATATTTACCAGTAGATTGATCGCCTATGTTACTTGTTAAACCAATTACTTCATGGCGAGGTTTCTTACGGCTATCGTCCTGGGAGAGTGGTTCATCGGTGTGCACACTACTTGGATGTGGCACTATATGATCATCGCTGTGGCAGAACTCATCCCAAGATATATCTTCAAGCTGTAACACCAATTACAGAATTTTAGCTGTAAGAACGGCAGAGTATACTTCCATAAAATGAGCAAATCAAAACTAGAATTTAAATTTTGTAGTATGAGGAAATGACAAAGTACGGATAATGGTAGAATGCTCTTGGTCTCTTACAAGGATATAGGTTGAGATCACCAAAGGATGAAATGACTAGCTAACATTCACCAGCAAAAATAATAATGTTACAAAGGTAGCTTACTAAGATAACAGAAACTTTAATAAAATGGTGGTGTCCAAGCCAGCTTATGAGCACCTCGACTATTCCACCAGGTACATGCATCCTCCTATTGGTACAAGTACGGGGTAACCTTCTTTTTTTAAGAAAAGAGATACGGCGTAACTTTGCTCACATTGCTTAAGCAAATGAAAAGAGATCATCTAACTCTCTGTCAACTGTCTTCTTATTACTTCTCATTGAGGAAAGAGAATCTAAGCTACTTCCGAAGCATGAAAGAAAATTGATACAGGGAGCAGATCAGATGAGGAAAAAGGAGGACTAAATTGTTCGACAGAATTTCTGGTACCTCTTCCTATGTAAAGAATAGCAAATGGAGGACAATGAACAAGATAATGGTGCACTTTCAGTATGATTTACAGTATACCTCTTTCTGAGGGTGGCAAAGACAAATTGAATTTCATGAACAGCAGTTGATCCTAATGTCAACTTTCCTCTAATAAAATTACGTAAAGCAGAATTAAATGGTAAAAAAAGGCAACTAGTTAACATCTTAATCACATTCAATGTGTTCAAAGTATCCAACTTCTCCATTCCCCAATCACTTTTCATCAAAGGAAATCTATACAGATTGAAATGAATCTAATCTCGGCAGCACACCAAACTAAGGAAAATTCAACGTACTCGCTCGCTAGCCAGTAAGAAGAACAATGAACAACGTTAAAAGGGCATCAAATAATAATAATAGCAATTTAAAAGCTACACCCATCGGGGGATGCAGAAATTCTTACCTCGTATAACTGCAAATCTGACATTCCTTTGATTTGTTTCAACCAGCACTGAAGCCACATGCGGCACACTGTTCAGATGTCATATTCAAATCCAAATCCTTCTTTTATCTCCGTTCACCAATCAGCCAAATCAAAAAATGAAAAAAAAAAACATTAGAAACAATTCAACAAAATCATTTTCCTGCTCCTACTTTTAAAACAGCAAGATATCTCTCAAAGCTACAAAATTTGAAGGCTCTAAATCAAGTAATTAAACGCAGTAAAATTTTCTAAAAATTACGACTTTTGAGTAGTAAATTCGTAAATTCAATTTATTTATTTTTTGAGAAAAATCTTCAAACAATTCAAAAGCTGAAAACTCTTATTGTTGAGGTTCATGCAGTAAGAAGCCGATAAAAAACAGCAAAAATTAACCGAGCAAATACCACTTTACATAGATCCTGCCGGAAAACTCACCTTAAAACAGGTAAGTCGTCAGAAAGACACGAACTTCGCCGGAAATCAGTACTTAACGGCACAAGGACGGCAGTAGAACCCTAATTTGATGCTCGCAAACATAAATCTCGGAGGTTCTGGATAGAGAGATAGAGAGAGATAGAGAGAGAAAGAGAGAGAGAGCAGCTTTGTTTGCTTTGAAAATTTTCAGGAATATTTTATTATTTTTTGTATTTAATAAAAACAAGTGTCAGGCGTGGAATGCCCACGTGGCAGCGCGGATCAAATTTGAGGTCGCCTAGCTAAGAGAGTGGGTATCAGAATTCGTGGTCGAGAGAGAGGGTCGTGATACGATCCGTTTCCCCGACCCGATTGGTCCACGTAAGGACAAACGGACACATGTCGGTAGAACCCTACGCGTGATATAGTATGCGGAACCACGTGTCGGTAATAACTGGGCCTTGCTTTCTGCTTCCTTTTACTGCTTTGCTTAAACCACAATTATTTCAATATTTTTATTGATGACAGAAGGATTGATTATTGTGGTTAACAGATTAATTTAATGTATTTGTGATGGTGACTCATTGGCTTTTCTCCATTTTTTTTAAATCTAACAACAGTTTAATACCTATCAGGAGCATGCTTAGTGGATCACCTAGAATTTTTGGACGGCTAAGCACTTGTATTTTATTTTGACTTATATAACTACCATGTTTAATTGAAAAGCAGTTGTAGATCAATCTCCAAATCCCTAAGACGATTATGGAGGAAAATTGTCGCATATGAATAATCTCTTGGTAAGTGAAGCTTTTACATCGGGTATGTTTATATTTTATTCCATTTAAATTTTGTTTTTTGAACTAATCCTATGTGCATCAGTGCTAATTGCATGAAAGGTAACTTTTTCGCGCTTGTAACATGTTATTTATAAATATTCTTTTAGATTTTTCATGTGACGAAAATGAAAATTCCTAAGAAATGAGTTTGTCGTCTTGACTTTTAATTTTAACTAGAAATGAGTAATTGCTTAAAGATGTTGGTGTCATTATTAGGTTATATATAAACTGTATTAGTAATTAAGTCGATTCTTGTAAATCCGCCGCAAAGAGTAACGTCGAAATTGTATGAATAATTTGTCTTCTTTTCTTTCTTTCTTTTTTTTTTTTTTTTTTTTTCTGTTTTAGGAACTCTAATTCCATCCAATTTTTTTTCACATCATGAGTCAACTAAAGGTGGGGACTCAAAAGAGTTCTCTAAATATACTAGATGAGGAAAGGCCCGTATACGGGTCCAACATTGTAATTTTATTAAAATCATTATTTGTTATTGTTTAGTTAATTAATTTTTGATGTTTAACAAGCTATATTTTTTAAAATTACTTTTGAATATAAAAATATTTAGTTTGAAATCGTCTTCAAAAAGTATGGATAGATAAAAATCATTTAATTTTTATTTTCAAATTGCTTTAAAATAGTACGGGTACATATGAAAATCCTATAAATATCGATACTTCTTTTTGTTGTTGTATTATTTAAAAATTAACTTTATTTTCTCTATGAAAACTTCTATTTGAATAAAACAAAATTAATAATTTTCCAAAATGAGAAAAAGATTATAAATAAGCATTTGCACTCCACAAACCGTCTAATCAACACATGCATAGGCATTTAAAGGAGAATTGTGGCTAGAGGAATGTGGGGTCCACGTATATTTTGCATTTAAGAAATGCAAACATGAAATTTTATGAAATGACATATATACCCTTGGTCAACCATCTTTCCTTCTCTATATAATAGAAAAGTTAGATGCTCGCCATTTACCATGAGTTGGTGCTGCTGGAGAACATATTTTTCAATTTAGAGCACTAATGGTTGAACTAAAATTTAGATCTAGGTTTAATCTTAGCCAATATTAATATTTAAAAGATTGTTTAGCTGATTTCGGGGCAAAATGTCACAATAGAGGTGTCAAACGGGCCGAGTTCACCAGGCCCCGGCCCGGCCCAGACCGGTTGAAACCCGACCCGGCCCAGACCGGTTGAAACCCGCCCGGCCCGGCCAGATACTTAAGGGACCGGGTGGGCTGGGTTACTGTGGTTATGGGAGTTGGTCCGTTCACTTTAATTCATCCAGTTAACCGAACCGGTCAAACCCAATCAACCAAAATCCCTATAGAAACGGTTACCGGCCCGGACCGGTTAATGGCTAGATTTCAATTTTTTTAATTTTTTTTAAAGGTTTTAGAGTCTAAGGCAATGCAAAACCTTTGAATTTACTCTTTTTTCGTTAATTTACTTGTTGTTAAATGTAAACCTTTCAATTTGTAAGTTTGAATTTTGAAATAAATGTAGCACTTGCAATTTATAAGTGTAATTTATTTCCCGTCTTTATTGTATTCTTTATATTTTTACTTTATATTAATATAAATTACAATAGTGATACAAAATACAAAAAAAAAATAATAAAAAAAATACTAACCCGGCCCGACCCTTTGGACCCGTAACCCTTACGGTTTATTTTTTACTCGGATGGACCTGGACCCGTTAAGCTCGGTAAAGACTAACTGTAATCGTCCCGGATCGAAAACCGGCCGGTTTCATTTTTTCCTAACCCGGCCCGGCCCGGCCCACCTGTTTAACACCCTTATGTCACATGTTCCGTTTAAATAACAGTGAACGTGTAACAATAACATGGGTGAAATTCAAAAATAGCCAGATTTACATGTGGTAATTGAAAAATATCCACAGTTTCAAAAGTAATCGAAATTTAGCAACTTTTCATGTAAAGATAAATCTGAATGAACATACTGTTCAAAATCCGGAAGATTTTCTAGCATAATATACTGAAATTCCAGTATAAATATACTGGACTTCCAGTATAATATACTGCACTTCCAATATAATATACTTGAGTTCTTGGTCAAGCATATTATGCTGGAACTTCATACACAGGTAGATGTGTCAGACGGGTCGGGTTGACCCGGGCCCAGCCCGGCCTGGTACTTAGGGGCCCGGGTGGGCTGGATTACTGTGGTTAGGGGGTTGGTCCGTTCAATTTAATTCATCCGATTAACCGGACCGGTCAACCAAAATCCCTGTAGAACCGGTTAACCGGCCCGGCTCGGCCTGGACCGGTTTAACGGCCAGATTTCAATTTTTTTTATAAAGGTTTTAGAGTTCTAAGGCAATGCAGAACCTTTGAATTTATTCTTTTTTCGTTAATTTACTTTTTGTTAAATGTAAACCTTTCAATTTGTAAGTTTGAATTTTGAAATAAATGTAGCACTTGCAATTTATAAGTGTAATTTTTTTCCATCTTCGTTGTATTCTTTATATTTTTACTTTATATTCATATAAATTACAATAGTTATACAAAATACAAATAAATATAAAAAATAAAAAAAAAATACTAAACCGGCCCGGCCCCTTGGACCCGTAACCCTTACGGTTCATTTTTTACCCGGATGGACCTGGACCCGTTAAGCCCGGTAAAGACTAACCCATAACCGGCCCGGATCGGAAAACGGCCGGTTTCATTTTTTCCCAACTCGGACCGGCCCGACCCACCCGTTTAACACCCTTATATGCAGGTGCTCCAATCTCCAATATATTATGCTGGAACTTTCCGTGCTGCAGCAAAATAGTGGCTACTTTTCGATGACTTTGCAAACGGTGGTTATTTTTTAATTACCAATCTGAAAACTTACTAGCCCGTGCTATTTTGACCAATAACATTATTCAATGGCCCAAGAACAAAGAGAATGGCATTAAATAAAATTAAATGATATATAATGGCATTTATGTAAATAAATGCACGTAAGGTAACCGAAAAAGGGTGAGATTCTGACAATGATAAATGATTGATGAGCCTTTGAATAATAGGATTCTCCTTGGAACGTGAGAGAAAAGTTAAACAAAGATTTGAGGAAAAGATGTATTTTTGTATGTATGTAATAAAGCAATAATCTAGAGAATGTCAATATGTTGTTCTTTACTATGAGTGTCCAAAATCCCTTATTATAGCTACATATCTTTCTATTTATAGGGGGCACATGGGCCACAAAAATCTTAATAGTACCGATCCTAGGAATATTCACTAGAATATTCTCCTTAAAGTCTTATCATTAAAACTAGACATTATTGTCCTTTTAAAGGGAGTGCTCGTCCTCGTTCCTCAGCTGAATTAGCTAGACCTCATCTTCGTCCTTTGTTAGAACACTTCGACCTCGCCTTCGTCTTTTGTCGAGAACACATTGATGACGTGTGGCGGCCTTCGAAGGCTCTCTTAATGTTGACTCGGCCCACATATAATCATGATAATTTTTAGCCTATGCAATTAGTCCCTCTGCTTGTTGAGGTCGTCTTCGTGGGTGGGTTCAACAAGCGGATAATAGTGTTCATGGTCGTCCCTGTGGTCGAGTTTGCTGAACAGATAACAACGGTCGTGAGTGTTGTGACGAGCAGGCGACGATTCTTTGCGGACCATATGTTTCAAACCCTTGACTTTCCCGGGTGATTTGTTGGAACCATTTGGTCCAAGAGAAGACGTCATGCATCATGATGTTGTCGATTCCCTACGCATTGTGTCGATTCACGTGTGACCTTTGATTGGCTCTTCCGTTTCGATTCTAGCACCAATTATGATGAACCATTTCGATTTTGGTGCCTAAACTCTATAAATAGGGACGACCTTATCAAAATTCAAACTTTTACACTCTCTTCATTTCTCCTTTGGAATTCCTCCTCCTGCTTTATAAGATTTATCTATATTTCCGATTTCTTTCTCTGTCTTCTTCTTAATCTCCATAACTATGTCGAACCTTTCATCTGATACAAGTGTGGAGGACCATTCCGTCCCTTTGGCCGTCGTATTCTGCGTTCGTGGGGAAGATACTATTATCGCCGCCGAGGAGGAAGCCCTTCCCTCTATGGAGGAGATTATACCTCGATACCGCGATGCTAAACCTGACTTCCACAAGCCATCGGAAGTGGTGACCGAAAAGTTCCAATACACGATGACGGTTGAGCATTTAAGTGAGCTTAAGAATAAGTTTGGCCTTCCTGACCATGTGGAGTTAGTTCCTGCTGGTGCCGATGAGGTACAGATTCACCGTCCTGGGTATTGTGCTCTCTACTCCTATCAGTTCACCATCAACTACTCGTTCCCCTTCCCTCCGCTGGTAGAAGAGTTTTGTCGCCACTACAATATGTGACTTGCACAACTCGCCCCCTATGTTTTCAAGGTGAAAAAGATGTTGGTGAAGTTCGTTGAACTAGACAAGGTCACTATGTGTCACTTGGTGCATCTTTCGCACCCTATTTTTATCGAGGAACGATGCTGAATCTTCGCTACCACGGAGAAAAATGCTTGGGGGTGAAGATGGATGACAAGGGTAGTCGACAGTTCTAGCTCGACTACTTCTTCATCAGGACCGAGGCCGTGGTGTCTGACGTTACTGGCTTCCCTGAGGCCTGGAACCCCACACGTAAGTAGTCGTGTTGTTGTTTTTCCTCATTTTAAAAGCTCTATTTGTTTTGGGCTTGTCGAATAACTATTCTTTTTCTGCTGCCACTAATCGACCTCTTCAGTTGGTAGTACATCTCGCCGACTGGATTAGGCGGATCCTTCTATGTAACCGGCTCTCCCTTCGAGAGGTAATCTCATTCTTCCAGCCGATGCCGTAATTACGTTGGTGTACGTTCATCGTGTTTACCTTTCTCTTCCTTTTTGTTTTTCTCTAGGTTTCGTTAAGGGGGCACGAGAAGGGCCAAGGCGCCTATGCCCTCTTCCAGGAGGAGAAGAGTTGCCACGCCTTCTGCTTCTGCCCCCGTTTCAGCCGTCGTGGCCGCCCCTTCCTTTCTTTCCCTCTTTGATTAAGATGAAGCGGTTCCTCATTGTGATACGGACTTGAGGCCCCATAAGAGGAAGGTCGTGGACGTAGAAGGAACTCCCTCAGCCGCCGACATGTTGGAGGGCGAGCTCCTGATACGGGAAACGACAACAATACACATCGGGGACGATGTCGTGGCTACTTCTGAGGCCCCTCGGCCAGAAGTCGCTGATGCTGACGTGATTGTGTGCCCCGAGGAGATGGGAGCCGTGGAGGAGGCAATTGGCGATGACTCTGCGCCGAAGGGGCAGGAGGAGGCTTCTTCCTCCAGGCCAGCAGGGGAAGCTTCTCCTGCTGACGGGGACAAAGGTAAAGTCATCACCTACAATGGTGATGAGTCGGGTTCAGACATGGACACTGATGATCTGACGATGATTGACGAAGGGACCACCCAAATCGAGATACAGACGAAGGAAGGTTCAAGGACTATCACGAGCTCTAGGGATCGTGATCTGCTAAAAAATACCGACGATGTGGTCAACACTCTCGGTCCTCTCTGCTCCGAAATCGAGCAGATGACCCTTCAGACTTTGACCGACGGCACCCTGTCGAAGAGCATTGTCGGTCTCGCCCTCAGGGTAAGTATCTTCGTTCCCCGTTTGCCTCGTATTATTTCCGAGCTCTAACTCTTGTTTTTTATTGTTTTGTAGACCATTATACTGGAGATTGAGAGTGTGCGAAGGGAGAAAAAAAGGAAAGATATTTATCAGAAACTGAAGGGTAAATGCCAGGAGTTTCGTGATAACTATCGGGATGCTGGAAGGCGACTTCGCAAGGAGGACGACGTGTCGGCCGTGAGGGAAGATCTACAAAAGAAGGATGAGGAGTTGATGGCGGCCGTGGAGAGGTTCAGCATCCTTGAGGGGGCGCTGAAGCGGAAGAAGGATGAGCTCGAGCTGAACAAGGGTATGGAGGCCCAATGCAGCTACCTCTAGAATTATGTGGTTCAGTTGCAGAGTCAGTTGGACGGGTTCTGACTCCAAGTGGAGGCTCTACATGGCGATGTTGTTGAGAAGTAGGGGATGCTTGAACAAGCGGAGTCCTCTCGACTAGATGTTCGGAGGAAGGTGGATATCCTCGAGTTGGTGAACAGAACTCTTCGTTATGAACGGGATAATATCCAATCAGCTGCGAAGGCTAAGGAGGTTTTACTCGAGGAGAGGATTTGGGAGTTGGATAAGAAGAACTCCGAGCTGCATGACCGATTTGTCTCTTTTGAGGCCGAGAAAGCCCAATTGATTGTGGGGGCCTCGACGTCTAATGCTTCTGAGTATCCCAACATCCCTCGAGAGTTGTACGAGGAATGGGTCCACACTAAAGCCCAGCTGGACATGATCCACAATTTGCATCAGGCGGGTTCTATTTCTGAGACAACCCTCGAGGATGCTCGAGCTAAAGCTCGTGAGGCTCGGCTCGCTCGCGACTATGATCCTGCCATGCCTCAGCCTGGTTCCGAGGAGGACGAGAAAGGGGGTGTAGATTGGCTTGCGGATGGTGCTTGGTATGACTTCGCTTATGGTTAAGGCGAGGATGGAGAGGGCGTCGAAGGCTGGGATACTGATGACCACTAGTTTTTGTTTTAGCTTATTGTATTTTTTGTTGGCGTCTTCAAGTGCTTTTCTAAAAACTCTTCATCTGAATATCAAAGTTGACTTTTGTTTTATACGCGCTTTTTGCATTTTTGCGCTTTATTTCTATTTTTGCTTATGTACTTGCATATTTTGCTTCTCTATTCTTTTTGTTGTTATCTTCTAGGTGGCTGTAGTCTTTGGGCCGAATAGCCGCTGGCCTTATTGGCCCTTTGTTTAAACAAGTCAAGTATGTCTCTTAGTTGAGATGTGTTCAAGGGTCGATAGGTGTTTTTTGACTCGATCAAATGCACCTTTAAGCTGAGTTGAGGTCGGGGGCCAATAGGTATTGTTCGAGCTTGGTCGAACTTAACCATTCGTTAAGTCGTCGTCGAGGGCCGATAGTTGTTGTTCGAGCTTGGTCGAACTTAACCATTTATTAAGTCATGGCCGAGGGCCGATAGGTGTTTGTTCGAGCTTGGTCGAACTTAACCATTTATTAAGTCAGTCGGCGGAGGGTCGGTAGGTGCTTGTTCGTATCGTTGGTTAGAACCTTTAACCGTTTATTAAGGTCTATAGGTTCGAGGGTCTTGTTCGAGTACGTAGTTTACTTAACGTTTACGTACGAGTGGTGTTCAAGGGTTCGATAATGGTGTTTTGACTTCGATTCGTAACGCACCGTTTAGCTGAGTTGTAGGCTGGGGGACCTAAGTTGGGTAGTTATACGGAGCCTTAAGTCGGGAAACTTTAACCGATTCGTTAAGTCGTGGTCGAGGGCCGATAGTTGTTGTTCGAGCTTGGTCGAACTTAACCATTTATTAAGTCATGGCCGAGGGCCGATAGGTGTTTGTTCGAGCTTGGTCGAACTTAACCATTTATTAAGTCACGGCCGAGGGTCGGTAGGTGCTGTTCGATTCTGGTTGAACTTAACCGTTTATTAAGTCGTAGTTGAGGGCCGGTAGGTGTTGTTTGAGCTTGGTCTAACTTAACCGTTCAGGCGAGCAATTTCAATAAATGTGCATTTCTATTATTTGACGTCGTTGCTCTGATTGCATAATTTTGCCCTTGGGAAATCTTTGGAGAAAGTTATAAGTTTTGGGTGTTGGCTGGCGTTCCAGTCCCAACCCCAGTATATCTAATCCCTTCATTGTTCGACTTAAAGATCATGAGGAGTCGGGCAATGAAAAATCTATCTGCTCTCGTATACTTCAACTTGAAGTGTCCCACTCGTCACCTCATTAAAAACCTCCTTGAGAAAACCCTATTGGGACTTACAGGGCATTTTTTATTTTTTAGAAGTTGAAGTATTCGAGGTGGCTGATATTCCAATTATTTGGCAGAGGTTTTCCTTTCATGGTTTCTAGTTGGAATGAACCCTTGTTTGATTTGCTTATAATTTTGTATGGCCCATCCCTGTTGGTGTCACACCTCCTTTTTCTACCACGGAAGGGGGTATAACGGAGTTTTTCCAATTAAAGTGACAATAATCGAAACGGGATTATTTATTCAAATTCAGAGTCACCACTTAGGATAATTTAGGGTGTCCCAAGTCACTGGTTTAAAATCCCGAATCGAGAAAGTTTGACTCTATTTACAGTCCGCGAAATATAGAAATCCGGGTAAAGAATTCTATTAACCCGGGAGAAGGTGTTAGGCATTCCCGGGTTCCGTGGTTTTTGCACGGTCGCTCAACTATTATTATTGGCCTAATTATCTGATTAATTACATATTTTATACCTATTGTGCATTTTTAGCCTTTTATCGCTTTTAATTATTTATGGAGTTATTCTGGAACAAGTTACGATTGTCGTACACTTGTTTGTTTGGTACACATTGCGAATCGTGTCACGGGAACCGTACCCACGATCTACAACATGTTTAATTTATTAACATTATTAGACGTTATGGCCGGTTCACATAAATGTACCCCCGAATTTGTGGATTATGTATCGTGAATATGCCACGGGAACCGTACCCATATTCTTGATGATTTATTATTAATCGCACCTAAAGCAAGTTACGATATTAATGAATTGCTTCACACACAGCTCGGTCTCAGATGTGGTAAACACGAATCAATGGCTTCATTTCTCAATCACAGTAAGGTAAATTACTTGAAAAAAAGGGCACTCAAACTTTAATTCTGCTAACTTGGTACACAAATAAACATTCTATCAATTAATGTCCCACCACGTCTTGTTATTTAGATGAAATATCACTAGCGATGGTCGAGGGCTATCAATGCTTGAATGCCATTGATACCGAGATAAAAAGAACATGATCTTTCACAACTCTGCAACATACTATTAAACCGAAACTATCAAGAAAGCTAAACATGGACAACCACATAGCACACAATCATAATTAATAAGCTATCCAAGCATAAGCCAAACCACCACTTCTGGACGGGCTGATTCGTGAACTAACAGCCAATACAGAACTTCTACATGGTAGTAACATATCAGCATTTACAACTGATAGCTCAAATGATTTTAATTTTAAGCGGACTAAATACATGAGCACGCTAAATATTTTCCACGAGATCGAGATGTGACTAAATGCATACCTTGAAATATCTGAAAAATGGTGTTTTAACAATTTCTTGGAGCAATGGATGTAATACTTCCTTGTTAAGATGATTCACAGTCTCGTAGCCACAACAACAATCATTGCTAATACAAAACTAAAAGACTTCTCTAAGATCAATTTCAGAGTATGTCTGAGCCTAACTATGGCGAAATGGGCAGCGTTTCCATTACGTGCATCGAGAAAGGAAAGAGAAAAGGTTGACTTCTGTCTTCGTTCTTAGAAGAAAGGAGCTGCGCCACTTTTTTTTTTTTTTTTCGTTTTCCCAGATCTGAGCCTCTTTTTATTTTTCTCAAGTTGCTGCCCAACTTCCCCTTTTTCTCTTGTGTGTGCCTAGCTGCTAGGTTAGGGTGTAGGGATGAAGAGGAAAGGATGCTGAAGGTTGAAGAAGATGAGCTCAGGGGTCGTTGGTTTTGGTCTGTAGAAGAAGAAGCAAGGGGTCCTGTTTTTGGTCTCTTCGGCGCTGCTCTCTTCTTTTGTGTAGAAGATGATATCCAAGATCTTTTTTTGATCAAAAATGGCTGCTATCTCCTCTCTAGGTTAGGGGTTCTGCGGTTGAAGCTTGTCTAGGTTTTGGGTGTGCTAAGGTTGAAGAAGAAAGGTGGAGATGGCTGAAGGGTGGTGTGACGAAGAAGAAGAGACGAGGGTGCTGATGGGGACTGCTGTGTCGTTCGGATTTTCTTACTGCTGCTTCGTTTTCTTTCTGCAGCTGCTAGGTCTAGCGGTTTTTTGTGTAAGGAACTATGAAGAAGAAGAAGCTTAGCTTCAATCCATGGAAACGGTTGGCTCTTCTTGTTTCTAGGTTTTTTTTTAGGTTGTCCCTAGGGTTTTAAATCCTAAAAAATGGCTCAAGCCTTTTTGTGTGTGGTCTAGGTTTTTTTTAATGGGGGCATTTGCATCTATACTCGCTTTTTGTGCCACATTTTAATATGTGCCCGCTTTGCAAAAAAAATTGCAAGCGTACCCGCTTTTTCACATAACTTCAGCACACGGGGCTGAAGTAGCAAAGACAATTACACAAAACTTCAGCATTTTAGTAGCCGGGCCTGAAGTTCATCTCTAGAGCTGAAGTTTTTTTTTTAACCTCGTCGAACAGCTCTAGAGCTGAAGTTTGCTAGTTATAAAATAAAAACTTCAGCTCTAGAGCTGAAGTTTTTGTTTAGTAACCCGGAAACTTCAGCTCTCCCGGTTATAAAGGGAAGCTGAAGTTTTTTAAAAAGTGGGTACGGATGCAAACAAAAAGACAAAGCGGCTACATGTTAAAAAGGGGCGCCCAAATAGGGCGCCCCGTGCAATTTTTACTTTTTAATGTCTAGGTTTAAAATGTGTATTAGGGTTAGCTTAGTGAGTATCGGGTATTGGGCTTTAAAATTGGGCCATCTCTTTGGACCTCTTCAATTACGACCAAATAAAATTAGCCTCAAATTTCATACTCTTTCTTCTAAAACAAGACTAAAAATACTACACCATTTACTAATAATCCTACTTAAGTAAAATAACTCTTAAAATAAACTAACCGTTTAAATAAACCTATTTTTTTGGTATTTTTCAAATATCATACTAAAAGATAAAAAATGGAGAAATCATTGTAAAATAATATTCATGAAAATAAAGTGGACCTATTTTTTGTATTTTGAATTTTATGTAAGGTAGATAAATTAAAAATAACTAGATAAAATATTAATTAGCTAAATAAAAGAAAATATTTTTGTAATTTTTATTTTTGTAATAAAATAAAGTAAAAGAGTCAAAACTATTTAGAATAGCGATACTAAACCTAAATTAAATATTTTACGCTAAAATGTGTAAAATCTTGGGAAGGGTCAAAAATTACATGTCTACAATTGGTTCCCAACTTGCCTTCTCGGATCCCTGTTTGCTTCGATTTTGGCTTTGAGTACGTAGTCCACGATCTTGAGTGATTGGAACTTTGCCTTTTTGTTGTATTAACGCTCTGCTTGTTGTTTCTGGGCGACCATCCTTATGTATGCCATATCCTTCGCTCATCGACTTTGTCGAGATCTTGCCTCATACACTCGTCATTGTTGGTGCCGCTTTTATGGGAGTACCTCAAGCTAGGTTCTCCGACCTCGACTGGTATAACTGCTTCTATTTCGTAGACTAGGGAATAAGGTGTCTCTCATGTGCTTGTCTTGGGGGTGTAACTGTGCGCCCATAATACTTCTCGGAGTAATTTCGGCCCATAATACTTTAATATGGACTTATTGGAGGATTCTGCTTGTCCGTTGCTAGCTGGGTGATAAGGAGTTGAAAGTATCCTCTTAATGTGCCATTTCTCGAAGAACTCAATGGTTTTTCTTCCCATGAACTGGGGCCCGTTGTCGCAGCTTATCTCTTTGGGTAAGCCGAATCGGCAGATGATGTTTTTCCATATGAAGGCGATTACCTCCTGTTCACGTACTTGGGCGAATGCTCCTGCTTCCACCCACTTAGAGAAATAGTCAATTAAAACTAAAAGGAATTTTATGTTACCTCGTCCTAGTGGAAGTGGTCCCTTGATGTCCCTTCCACATTTAATAAAAGGCCACGGAGAAGTGACGGAGTGGAGGTGTTCGCCTGTTTGGTGGATTATTGGGGCGTACTTCTGACATTGTTCGTACCTTTTCACGAACTCTGAGGCGTCTTTCTTCATGGTGGGCCAGTAGTACCCGGCCCATATGAGGCACCTGACTAGTGCTCGATTACCTGAATGAGCGCCACATTGACCTTCGTGTACTTCCTCGAGAACGCGTTGGGTTTGGTTAGGGCCTAAAAATTTTGCCAAAGGACCGCCATACGTTCTTTTGTATAAGTCGTCGTGAAGGAGGCTGTATCTAGCGGCTTTCATTCTTAGGTTTTTAGCTTCCTTTTTGTCATTTGGAAGGATGTCATCTGCAAATACGAATTTATACAATTGCGCAAATCCCACAATAAATTTACAAATTTTACCTCGATTTGGTCTAATGACGAGTTGAGGAGATGGAATACGCTCTTGCCCCCGACTGTTATGCTTTTGGTGGCAACGGCTAATTTGCAGAGGCCGTCTGCTTCGATGTTTTGAGTTTGTGGGGTTTGCTCAAGTTGGTATTCATCGAAACTGGGCAGCAGTTCATCGATCTCGGTTTGATATATTTGCAGCCTTTGTACTTTGATTTGAAGAGTCCCTGTAACTTGGTTGACTACGAGTTGAGAATCACAACAGAGTTTCAAACGCTTCGCCCTATATTTGAGTACTAGTCTTGACCCTACAATTACGGCCTCGTACTCGGCCTCGTTGTTAGTCATATCTGGGCACCTTATGGACTGTCGAATTACTTCACTGGTAGGGACCTCGAGTACGACTCCCAGTCCAGACCCAAAAGTATTGGATGCGCCATCGGTGTATAGGACCCAGAGGTCCTATGTTCGAAGAGAGACTTGAGTGGCTTCCTTCTCAGCCTCAGGCATTACCTTTGTGCTAAAGTTTGCGACGAAGTCGGTGAACACTTGCGACTTTATTGTTGTTTGAGGTTGGTGATATCGTGCTTGCTTAACTTGATGGCCCATTTGGCTAGCCTCTTCGACAGCTCGGGTTTATGTAAAATGCTTCTTAAAGGAAAAATGGTGACGAATAAGATAGGGTGGAACTGGAAATAGGGTCTAAGATTTTGTGAAGCTACGACCGGGGCCATGGCTAATTTCTCACGGTGTGGGTACCTCGTCTCGGCGTCGGCAAGTATTTTATTGATACAATAAATAGGAGATTGTGTACCTTTATTCTCTCGATCCAGGACTGCACTTATTGCTACTTCAGAGATGGAAATATAGACGAGGCGGTGCTCTCCGCGCTTGGGCGTTGAGAGTAGGGGTGGTAATGACAAGTACGCATTCGGTTCTCGCAGTGCTTGTACGCATTCGGGCGTCCACTCGAGGCTGTTATCCTTTTTGAGTACGCCGAAAAACCTGTGGCATCTACCGGACGACCGTGAGATAAATCTAGTTAGGGCGGCAATTCGACCGGTCAATCTTTGGACTTGCTTCTTAGTAGTCAATAGCTTAGGTATCCCGTCAATAGCCTTGATTTGATCTGGGTTGACCTTAATTCCTCGTTGCGATACTAAGAATCCCAAAAACTTTCCCGAGGCTACGCCAAACACACATTTCTTGAGGTTTAGTTTCATCTCGCACTGTCTTAGTATATCAAAGTCTTCCTTTAAGTGGTCGATATGATCTTTGACTTTTACGGACTTAACCAACATGTCGTTGGTGTAAACTCCATGGTTTTACCGATTTCATCTTTGAACATCTTTGTGACCAATCTTTGATAGGTGGCCCCTGCGTTCTTCAACCCAAACGATATGACCCTATAACAATACGTTCCCTTATGTATGAATAGGCGTCTAGGAAACTTAATTACTCGTGCCCTGCCGTTGCGTCGATAAGTTGGTTGATGTATGATAGTGGGAATGAATCCTTCAGGCATAGTTTATTCAGGTCGTCGAAGTCCACGCACATCCTCAATTTCCCGTTTTTCTTTTTAACCATCACCACATTGGCTATCCATTTGGGGTGCTTCGCCTCCTTGTTGGAGTCGTTCGCTAATAACTTCTCTACTTCTTCGTTGACGACTTCATTGATGGCGGGGTTGAACTTTTGTCGAACCTACCTTACCGGGAGGTAGAAGGGGTCGACATTTAGCTTGTGTGTGGCGATTTTGTTGGGGATACCTGGCATATCTGCATGACTAAAGGCAGATAAATCTACGTTAGTTATTAAGAATTGACTAAATTTACCTGGTTCTCTAAGTTTGAAGCCGATGTAGGCTTTTTTGTTGTGGTCGTTACGATCTAGTTGAATGGGGTCAAGGTCATATATGGTTGATTCGGTGGGTTTGACTGTTTCTGGATCCATAATGGCTTCCTCGGTTTCGCCTTAGGGTGATCTCGACCCTGCTAACTGCTATGCTTCCTTTTCCTGTTCTTTCTTTTGTTGACTTATCGTGCTATTTGTGAGCACGTGATTTTTTCCCTACATGCCAAAAATAATTTCTATTAATTTTAGGAATTTTTCTTTATTTATTTGTATTTCATGCATTTTTATCATTTTTAAATCATAGAAAAATTCTAAAAATTGTCATTTTTACATATTATCTTTTAGTCTTTAAAATTAGCATTTTTTCTTTAGTTTTAAGTTAATTAGTTGTTTTAATGATAAACAAAGAATTTCAATTTCTACAAAAATAGATTAATTTAGGATTTTAACTAATTAGAGAAAAAAAAAGGAAAAAAACTCAGAAATGAAAAATAGCTAAAAATTGAAGAAAAGTCACTGTTTCACTGAAACTCTTTGGTGATTTCTTAAGTTCTTATTCTCTGAAAAGATTTTCTGGTTCATATAGTTCAAAATGAATTGAAATTGGGTGTTTGAGGTTTGGTTTTGAAGCTCACTTTGGTATTTGTTCGAGTGAGGCTGTGTCAATTGCTTCCATACTCCTTCTGGTTTAAGCTGATCCTGTTGATTCTGCTTATTATTGTTGCCTGCTGATAACTCATTCTCTTGTGGCTTTGTTTGTCCAATATTCAGGTACACAACTCTGTAACATGTTGATTGTGAAGTGATAACTTGAGGAATGAATCGAATTGAAGAATTGAAGCATAAGAATTATTCCATTTCTGTTTTCTGATTTGTTTTCTAGTTTACCTGACCTTTGTATATGTTAGTTTTAAGTGAATGGCTTGTAGCTATTAATAGAATTGATATGGAAATCACATGCTGGACTTTCAGTTCATCCCCATGACTTCCCACATGTTTTGAATAACCTTTTGTTCATTAATATAGATCTAATGGCCTAGGTTCACTGCTATATAATTCACTAGCATCATATGTTAAAATCATGCTCATAATTAGCTCTAGTAGGCTTCAAATGAGGTGTGTTCATGCATAGTCAGTGTTCATGCTCAATTTTATGCTTATTGGAGATTTATTGAAAGGCTTTTAGTGTTGAGTGTTGGCTTTTGCTTGGGGATTTGGTTACTTATGGGCCAAATCAGCAAGTTTTAAGCTCAGCATTTAGTCTATAAAGGATATGGTGCTAGCAAGTATTTATTAGCATATCAGATTCATGAAAGTTATATTAGAGGTAGTTAATATCATCTCCTTGAAGTTGGGATTTGAGTTGTTTTGGATTCATAGCTAGGCCTCTACTGTTTAGTTATGGTCTCCTTCATGTGAGTTGTTTCTCTTTAATTTGGCTCGAGGTTTATGTACATTGGATAGTTAAAAATGACTCTAAGCTTGTTGATTTGGACCTTCATAACTTTGGGTTTATTTAAGGCCCAAGTTCGAAACTGATGTTGGAGAATTGTTTGGCCTTTATTTGTTATCTTTCAATTGCTTTCTCTTTAAGGTCAAGTCATTATTTGAACGCCATATAATGGTTTAAAGAGTGATGCTGAAGCTCGTTTGTATGAATATTTATCCCTTCTATTCCATTTTGAATTTATGCGTTCTATTAGCAGTTTGGGGCATTATGAGGGTTCGATATTGGGCTGCGCATTAGTTAGCTATAAAGCCGTTGGAATTGGGCTTACGCTTAGGCCCAAGCTGAACAATCCCTTCGAATTGGGATTTGAATTATTTCTCTTCCATTGGGCCGTCTGTTTGGACGCTGGGTCAATCCCTGTTGTCCAATTATTTTCCTTTTCCCATAAGCCTTTAATTAATTTGAGAAAGATATTCCTTGGCTTTTAAGTGTTTAATTAAGCCCATTAAATAATTGGGAGGTGAGCTATATTAGATAAGATATCATTTATGACCCTCCGAGCCTTTAGTTTGAATACAAATTTTTTAGAATAATTCGAGGTGTGCCATGCCAAACAAAAATGACAATTGCGTGGCCCTCTTTTAATTAGTTTTAACTTAACCTTAGAATTCGAGGCGTGCCATTTAGAAAAATTCCATGGCTCTCACAAAATTAAAAACGCGTAGTTGCTTTAGGCGCGTACTTTAATAACATTACCTACTCGGGTGCACATTTATGTGACCCAGATCCAAATCTCAGCGTTAGATAAAATATGTTATGGACTGCGGGTGCATTTATGTGACGTGGTTCGAAACATATTTTAAATAACGTTGCAATCTTCCTTTAATTAAGTAAATAAAAGCGGTTTAAAAGCTAAATGCACATGAGTTTAAAATGTTCTAAAATCAGATAACAAGCCATCTATAACAGTTGAGCGACCGTGCTAGAACCACGGAACTCGGGATGCCTAATACCTTCTCCCGAGTTAACATAATTCCTTACCCGGATTTCTGTGTTCGCGGACTGTGAAACAGAGTCAATCTTTCCTCGATTCGGGATTTGAACCGGTGACTTGGGACACCATAAATCTCCCAAGTGCCGACTCTGAATTTTCAATAAACAAAGAATCCCGTTTTGATTGTCCTTTAATTGGAAAAACTCCCTTTATATTATACCCTTTCCGGGGGTGTAGTGAAAAAGGAGGTGTGACACTATCTATAGCGAATCGATAGCATTCGCGGGATGTACTTTTCCCCCTCGTATACTGAATATTCCCCAAGGTGTTGGGAATCCGATCACTTGGTTCAAACTGGATGGGACGACTCTTATAGGGTGTGTCCATGGTCGTCCCACGATAGTGTTGTATGCGCCAGAGTTACCCCATTGGCGAGAATGAGGAGTGTAATTTCTCTCGAAGTCCGTTCAACTGCATTGTTAAAACCGGTTAGTGTGATGCAACGTGGCACTATCTTGTCCTCAAGTCTCATCTGTATGAGGACTCGGGATGGATTATGCATGCTTCACTTCCGTCATCTACCATGATTCTTTTAACATCATTTTCTAAAATTCGTAAAGTAATGACAAGTGCATTATTATGAGGGAAAGTCAAACCGTTGACATCTGACTCATCAAAAATGATACTCTATTCAAGTCTTATACCATTCATGAGTGATCGATCTTTTGAGCTTGTGGATGGCGGTGAATTTGATGTCGTTGATAGAGGCTTCGTCGTTGCCGCCAATAATCATATTGATGGTGCGAGCTTGTGAAGGGGGCTTTGGCAGTGTTGGCGTTCTTGACCCTTTGCCAAGGTGTTTCTGCCTTTGTCGCTGAGCAATTCTTTAAGATGCCCTTGCTGCAGCAACTTGCTGCAGCAAGTTTGCCACCTCTAGCCTCGGGGTGATGCAATCTTCTATTTTGTGTTCGCGTTATTGGTGGAACTCGCAGAGGGCGTCAGATTTCCTTGTGTTTGGATCTGACCACATCTTAGATGGCCATTTGACTTTTGTTCCGAGCTTCTCGGGAGTGTAGACCACTTCTGTAGGTGATACGCAAAAATTATGAGAAAATAATAAGGAGGCATACCTCGATCGTTCCAGTGAGTGCCTGGTCTTGGCGTAGTCTTCATTGCAGAAGGAGAGGGCGGGTGTCCTGATATAGGGCTAGTGTCATTCCCTTCCCGGCTGTGACACTGGGTGGTCTCTCCTTGCACTATCTCTGCACTCTTTCCTAGGCTCAGATTTTATCAAGGTGAGCCGTCGAATTGGTCCATTGAGGTCGTCATCGTCTGCTCTGACCTCGGTACAATAGGCATTATGGATCTCGTCCCAAGTGGCCGGTGGATACTTCATCAGTCGACTCAGAAGCTTTCTGGTTGCCCTCGAACCTTCCCTGCTCAACCCATTCTGAAAGGCTGCCACGACCATCCCTTCGGAAACATTTGGTAAGGTCATCTCACCCTTTTGAATTGGGCGAGGAAGTCCCTCATCCCTCTCCTAGGGATTGCTTAATGGCAAAGATGTCGTTTACTCTTGTTTCAGCTTTCTTGGCCCTTGCATGTGTCGTCACGATCTTGTCAGACATCTCCTCAAATGTTTCTGTGGAGCGCTGGTAACTGTGAATACCATGTCCACGCCCCTCTAGTGAGAGTTTTACCAAACCTTTTCATAAAAATGGGGGACACCTGCTCTTTTGTGAGGTCGTTTCCTTTCACATCGGTGACGTAGTGAGTCACATAGTCTTTGGGGTCGGTCGTCCCATCGTATATTATGAGATATGGGGGCATCTTGAAGGTCTTTGGTATGGCATGTGGAGCTGCTCCTCGCTGTGTCTACGAACCTATCGACGTCCCTTTTCGGTAGCAATTTGGGGGCACCAGGTATCTTGTCTACTCGCTACTGGTGCTCTTTCATTTGTCTTTGAGCGCCTTGTTTTCGTTTTTCATTTCATCCATTCTTTTCAGCACGACAGTGAGGACGTTGTCACTTGCATTGTCAATAACATTGTGAGTTTTACCTGAAGTCAGAGGGTCTGGTTGATCGTCATGTTCATCCCCTAGTGGTGCTGCATGGACTCTCGTGGTTTCTGTAGTCGTGCATGGAGCTTGTTTGCTAAGCACGCTGATTAGGGTATCAGTTAGCCATGCTTAAAGGAGATTTTTCATAGCAGGTGGTGTCCCTTCTCCCGTGGACGTGGAGGCTCCTTTCTCATTTGGTTTTGTCATGCTGCATAAAGGGGCATGCGACCTCTCTCGCCTGGAGGAAGTAGTGGGCGTCACTTCTTCGCTCTGTGTCACAGCCTTCGTTGATGGTGTTCGTGAAGTTAAGGGGAACATTGTCTATTGCTTAGTCTCGTTTCCTCGGTTAACTGCCATGAAAATTTTTGTACGCACAAAGAGGGTGGATAAACCTTGTGGTTTGTTAGATTAACAAGTCACGTGAGTTGTAAATCTAGTGGAAAAACAATTGGATGAGAAAATTCCCACAGACGGCGTCAAACTATTTGACCTAAAATTTAGATCTAGGTTTAAACAATTAGATTTTCTAATAGAATAGAGTTAATCTTAGACAATATTAATATCTAAAAGATAGTTTAGCTGATTTCGAGGCAAAATGTCACAAGTTCCGTTTAAATAGCAGTGAATGTGTGGCAATAAACAATATTCAATTGCCCAAGAACAAAGAGAATATCATTAAATAGTAATAAATGATATATAATGGCATTTATGTAAATAAATGCAAGTGAGGTAACCGAAAAGTGGTGAGATTCTGTGATGTTCCTCTTGACAATGATAAATGATTGATGAGCCTTTGAATATTCGGATTATCCTTAGATCATGGGAGAAAAGTTAAACAAAGTTTTGAGGAAAGGGTGTATTTTGTATGTATGTAATAAAGCAAGAATCTAGAGAATGTCATTATGTTGTTCTTTACAATGAGTATCCAAAATCCCTTTTTGTAACTACATATCTTTCTATTTATAGGGGCATATGAGCCACAAAAATCCTAATAGTACTAATCCGAGGAATATTCACTGGAATATTCTCCTTAAAGTCTTATCGTTAAAACTAGCCGTTACTGTCCTTCTAAAGGAAGTTCTCGTCCTTGTTCCTTTATTGAATTAGCTCAGCAAAGGATGACTTCGACCTCGCCTTCGCTTTTGTCGAGAACACATTGATGAGGCGTGGCAGCCTTTGTAGGCTCTCTTAATGTTAACTCGGCCCACATATATTTAAGATAATTTTTAGCCTATACCACTACAAACACCTAAGTATCGTACCACATTTCATCATTTCGTGAACGGCAAGAAATCATTGTCAAAGAATAAGACGAAATTGGGAAAGATTAAATAATGCCAAACAATTGGATGACCAAATCTGAAGAACTCTCGATCTTTTCACTGTAATTAAAACAAACAAAATAAGACACATTCTCATATTACTCCTCGTTACATTTTTCAAATGTTGCAAACACACACACACACACACACACACACACACACACATATATATATATATATATATATATATTTGCTTCTTATAACGGGTTTATACCACTATATTTGGCTGGTTTGGTTTCTCGTTCTTCATTTACGTTACTTGTAAATCCTGTAATGACCTCTTGACTATCGAGTATAATACAAAATGCCAGTACATGTGCATTGTTCACATTTCATTAAGACAAAAACTATAGTTACATTGCTGGTCTAGCTACCAATCAAACTCGTGAATAATATCAAATACTGTTATTTGTGGCTTGAATTATTTCCTTGTATTTTTAGGAAACCCATAGTCCCTATAGGTTTAGGAAAACTCATTGTCCTAATATATTTGGGAAAGGAAAACTTATAGTCCTTGTCAAATTGGGAAACCTTTCTCTTATATGTTTGGGACCTTTTGGGATCTATATATAGGGGTTGTAGTTGGGGATTCTAGAGATTGTACTGTGCTTTTCTTCTCATTCATAGTGGAAAACTCTCTCTGCTTTTTCCCCGAGGATTAGGCTTACCCGAACCTTGTTAAATCTTGTGTTGATTTTTCTTCTCTATTTTCTTTGTGTGCGATTGTGTGCTAGTTAGCCCACGATATTTCACAACAATTGGTATCAGAGCAAGGTTCGGGTTTCTACATATAATCTAGGGTTAAGATGTCTTCATCATCTTCAACAAAGTATGAAGTTGAGAAATTTGACGGGGGTTCTAGTTTCAGTCTATGGAAGTTTATGATGAAATCGTCCCTGGTATTACAAGGGTTATGGAAGGCAATTGATGAGGATTTTCCTAAAGAGATGAAAGAGACAGAGAAGGCAGACCTGAAGGAGAGGGCTTTGAGTGCGATCTTCATGAGCGTTACTGATAGCGTTCTTCGGGAAATTGCTGAAGAAACTTCTGTAGCAATGGCATGGAAGAAGTTGGAAGATCTGTATTCTAAGAAATCACTGACAAACTGCCTCTACCTGAAAAAATGTTATACAATCTCCGTATGAATGAAGGTACACCTGTTAGAACTCACATTGATGAGTTTAATTCAATTATAATGGACCTCAAAAATGTGAATATCAAAATTGAGAGTGAGGATCAGGCCTTGATTGTGTTATGTTCTTTACCACTGTCGAATGAAGGTACACCTGTTAGAACTCACATTGATGAGTTTAATTCAATTATAATGGACCTCAAAAATGTGAATATCAAAATTGAGAGTGAGGATCAGGCCTTGATTGTGTTATGTTCTTTACCACTGTCTTATTATACTTTTGCCGATACGCTGCTATATGGGAAAGACAACATTTCACTGGAAGATGTTAGTAATGCACTAAAATCTAAAGAGTTGAAAAAGAGCTTTCCAGACAGCAGAATTGAGGGCGAGGGTTTTGTGATTAGAGGAAGAACACAATAAAAGGACTTTAACAGGAAAAAGTCAACCGCCAGATCAAAGTCTAGAGCAAGGAAACAACATTGTTATGAGTGCGGGGAGCAAGGTCACTACAAGAGAGATTGTCCTAAGCTGAAGGAGAAAAAAGGGAAGCAGAAAATAGATAATTCGGCAAATATTGTGACACTGGCAATAATTCTGATGATAGTGACTATGCAGGGGAAGTCTGTGTTGTGAGTTCTAGTCATGGGCAGAATTCTTGGGTTCTTGATTCTGGTGCTACTTTCCAGTTGTCCACACAAGAATTGGTATGCAACTTACAAGTAAATGAGTGGGACTGTCTACATGGGAGATGATAATCCATTACCAGTAGAGGGGGTTGGTAACATCAAGTTGAGAATGTTCGACGGAATTATCAGAAACATTGAGTGTTGGCATGTTCCTCGGATAAAGAGAAATTTGATTTCTCTTTCGACTTTGGATGATCAAGGGTATAAATTTCACTCCGAGAATGAAATACTTAAAGTGTGTAAAGGCTCCATGGTACTCATAAAGGGTAAACTGTATTCTAAATTGTATCATCTTCAGGCCAGTGTAGTTGATGGGAAAGCTGCTGTAGCTTCTGGGAAAAGTGATCTCAATCAGTCTCAGTTATGGCACTTGCGACTTGGCCATATGAGTGATAATGGATTGTCTTTGTTGAGTAAGCAGAATTTGTTGAATGGGTACAAAAATCAAGTTTTGAATTTTTGTGAGCATTGTGTTTGGTAAACAGACAAGGGTAAAGTTCAGCAATAAGGCCGAGCACAAGACCAGAGACAAGTTAGATTATATACACTTAGACTTGTGGGGTCCAAACAGAGTTCCCTCCAAGAGTGGTGCCAGGTATTTTGTGACTTTGATTGATGATTACTCAAGGATGGTGTGGGTGTATTTTTTGAAAACAAAAGATAAGGCATTTTAGACATTTGTTAAATGGAAGATGATGGTTGAGAGACAGACGGAAAGAAAAGTTAAGCGTCTTCGAACTGACAATGGGTTGGAATTTTGCAATTCTGTGTTCGATAATTTCTGCAGCAGAGAGGGCATAGTGAGACACCGCACTTGTGTCAGAACACCACAACAAAATGGTGTTGCAGAATGTATGAACAGAACGCTTTGTGATAGGGCACGAAGCATGCTTTCACACTCGTGTGTTAGCAAAGATTTTTGGGCTGAAGCAATCAATACAACTTGTTATTTGGTCAACAGATCTCCATCCACAGCTATTGAGTTCAAAACTCCTTTTGAGGTATGGTCCGGTTCGCCTGCTAATTATTCAAGTTTAAGGATATTTGGTTGTCCTGCTTATGCTTATGTGAGGGATGGAAAATTTGAGCTGAGGGCAAAGAAGTGCATATTTCTAGGGTATACAATGTAACGACCCGGCCGGTCATTTAGAGAATTTAAGCTCTGTTCGGAGGCATAAGGTCTTGAACAGCTTCATATTATGTGTATCGACTTGCCTGCGTGGTTGAATTCAATTACCGGATGATTCAGAGTCGAATTGGAAGAAGGAATCTAGTTTTGGAAGCTTAAGCGGTGAGAGTTTGACCGGAATTTGACTTTTGTGTAAACGGCTCCGGAATGAGTTTTGGATGATGTTGGTAGCTTCGTATGGTGATTTTGGACTTAGGCGTGCGTCCGGATTTGGATTTGGAGGTCCGTAGAGTAATTTGAGGCAATTCGGCGAAAGTTGGAAACTTTGAAGTTTGGAAAATGGAGAAGTTTGACCCATATTTTACTTTTGTGATATCAGGATTGGAATACAATTCTGAGAGTTGAAATAGCTCCGTCTTGTCATTTGGGACTTGCCTGCAAAATTTGGCGTCGTTCCGGGTTGATTTGATAGGTTTCTGCGCGAGTTTTAGAAGTTGGATGATTCGGAAGTTCATAGTTTGTTTCGTGGCGCGATTTGCATTTTAGGCGTTGTTTGATGTGATTTAAGACCCTGAGCGAGTCCGTGTTAGGTTATAGAACTTTTTGGTATGTTTAGATGGGGTCCCGAGGGCCTCGGGTGTGTTTCGGATGGGCTATGGGCCAATTTCTTCTATTTTTGGATTGCTGGTTTCTGGTGCCTGATGTCCTCTTTCGCGATAGCGTAGTCCCAGTCGCGATCCCGTAGTGTTCTGTTGACCTGTCCTATTTTACTTCTTCGTGTTCGCGTAATATGCCACGATCGCGTATCTCTACGCATTCCCTTCATCGCGTTCGCATCCTCCATTCCGCGTTCGCGTAGTAGAAACCAGACCCTGAGCACTGGTGGTCGTTACTCTTCGCGTTCGCGTGATTTCCTTCGCGTTTGCGTAGTTTTCCATCTTCTCTTCTCCGCGTTCGCGAGTGTGACATCGCGTTTGCGAGTGTGACTTCGCATTCACGAAGCACTTCCTGGCAGCCTTAAATTTTTCTCCTTCGCGAACGCGTCCCTTTCTCCGTGTTCGCGACGCTTTCGGACCTGGGCAGAATATAAGTTTTCCAAATTGAGGGTTAGGCCATTTTCATCAAATTTTGACTTGTAGAGCTCGGTTTTGAGCGATTTTTTGTGGTTTTTTCAAGCGATTCGATTGGGTAAGTGTTCTTCACCTAGAATTTAATATATTCCATGATTTTATCTTTGTTTTTATCATTTAATTTGTGTTTTGAGTTGATGAAAATGTTTGTGTTTGAAGAAAGTTTTCGAAATGAAAAATCATGATTTGAAGGGCGAAATGGAATCGGAATTTGATAATTTTTGTATGGTTGAACTCGTATCGGAATGGGTATTCGGTTTTTGTAAAATTTGTCGGGTTCCGAGGTACGGGCCCGGGGGTCGACTTTTGGACTGATTTTTGGATTTTATTAAAGATTGAGACTTTATGATCCAGAATAGTTTCTTATGTATTTTATTTGTGCTTTGAAGTTATTTTGGTTAGATTTGACCCGTCCAGAGGTCATTTCACCCGAGAAGTTCATTTTAGAGTATCGGTTTGTTTTCTTTGAGGTAAGTATCTTGCCTAACCTTGTTTTGGGGATTTCCTCTTAGGATTTGAGTCTTCTATGTTGATTGTAGTTCGTGTACGCGAGGTGACGAGTGCGTGCTCGGACTTATTTATGGGAAATTGGCCTTTTAGGGTTCTTAGGTCCTTATATGCACTGTGTATGAAGTTGTTCTTGGTATGACTGAGTTCCTATTTACTGGTTTCACCTCTACTTGCTTAAATTAGAAGTAGTTGCTTTAGGATTCGCTCTTATTGCCTATTTGACTCTTAATTGAATTAACTGAATATTTTACCTCTTCTATTGTCATGCTATCCTTTCATAACTGCTTATCTTTATTTGAAATTATCATCATCTCATCTTACAATTGTTTAGTCTGAATTGAGGTTATGATTATCTTTCCGCTGCTTATCCTTAATTAAATTGTCAGACATCCTCGAAATTGCTCAACCTTAAAAGAAGTTTAGACATACTATATCTTAGTTGACTTGTCTTTATTTGGAACTATTTGACTCGTGTTAGCTTCCTTACTGTTGAAATTATATATTGTGGGATCGTTGCTGCATATTAGTTTTCCCTTGTTGAACTGTTCTCTTTATGCCTAGCAGTCTTTACTGTGGTTATTCCTTGTGAACTGGTTATACTGTTTCTTTGTGATTTAAAGTTCTTGAGTTGATTTACTTGTCGTACTTTGTATTATTGCCATTGTTGTTGTTGTACCTATTGTGGTGATGCACGAGGTTTCTGCCGTGCTGTAACTGTTATCTCTGTTGGTTGCGCTGCATATTTACTTTAGGACTACGGAACGGTATTCCGGGAGATCCCCCTGCATATTTACTTTGGGACTACGGAACGGTATTTCGGGAGATCCCCCTGCATATTTACTTTGGGATTACGGAACGGTATTCCGGGAGATCCCCCTGTACTACATATTTATTTTGGGACTACGGAACGGTATTCCGGGAGATACCCCAGCACTGCATATTTACTTTGGGACTACGAAATGGTATTCTGGGAGATCCCCCTGCACATTTACGTTTGGCACTACGGGACGGTATCTTGGGATATCCCTTATTGTTATCACTGTGTTCTGAGCTGTTGCATTTCATTGATTATATTCCCGTGTAAACATTCGACGTGTTGTCCTTTCTTTTTCTTATACTTACTAGCTGTATGATTTATGTAAGGACACTTGCACAAGCATACATGTGGCTAAGAACCCTTATCGGATAAGAGGTTTTCTTGATATTGTTGAGTATAGGTTCACACCCTTGTTTACTTGCCTCCTATGTGAGAGTGCTCTATTTGGCACGCGAGTTGTCAGCATGATCATGAGGTGTGATGAGGGCACAGGATGCCAAGTGTTAGGGTTCAGGTATTGATACCCGTGAGTTGTAATTTATCCGAGGTTTGGTACTTCGTGAAGGTTGTTGACTAAAATCAAATGTGAAAGCTGTCGTCGTTGCTGAGTTACTATTTGTCCTTGTTGTATCTGTGGTTTCAGATGTGTTTCCACTCACTCTTCTATGTCATTATTATGGTATTCTGCTGGTACTTGTCGTTTTTGTCACGACCCAAACCGATGGGCCGCGACGGGTGCCCGAGTCCTACATGTCGAACACCCTTAAGCATGCGTTTAAGATATAAACATGAATAACATATGCGAGGGAAACCTGTCCAAAAGACATATGTACATATACATGCGGAAATACAGTGGGGCGAGCCGACAAGGCTACTATAGACAACTATATACCCAAAACTGGAAGCCGACAAGGCCACATACTATCTAACTATACATAACTGTCTACAGACCTCTGATAATAATACAACTGTACAAAGACGGGACTGAGCCACATCATACCCATATATATATATATATATATATATATATATATACAAGCATATCGTACCAAAATCAAAAGCAGCTCCGGATCAAGTGGAGAACGCCAACTCTCGCTGATCAAGGATCCTAAGAAGGGGGACCGTCGGCTTGCCTACCTGCACCTGCGGGCATGAAACGCAGGCCCCGGGAAATAGGGCATCAGTACAAATAATGTACTGAGTATGTAAGGCATGAAAATAAGTACATAAAAGACATAGATGAAACATGAAATAAAGAAATCCACGTGTAAGTTTGAATAACTTTGTAAGTCCTGAAACAATTATAATGTCATGCACGTGCGTATAAATGTCGTGTCATGCATAGGTATAGGTGTACATAACATCATCAAGCCTCTGAGGGCATGCTGTCACATCATCTCGGCCACTTGTGGGCAAAATCATCAACATATACCAGCTGATCAGGTGGTGGTGCGTATATAACGTCGTAACCTTTTTCCCGTATCCCATATAAATATAATATACATATATACGCATATATAACGCCATCTGGTCATGGGTCAATGTACATGTATAAATGCATGAAATGCATAAGAAATACGTTAATAAGATTTTCTCGGAATGCCATAAAACTCAATATGCCTTTCGGATAAACTTTTATCAAATACGTATTTTTCTGAGACCCATGAACAGACGATAAAATAACAAGATTTATGGGAGAATAAGAATATACACATCTCTAGCATTTCTACGAATAGAGTAATTTATGGAAGTTGTGCATTTGCTCGTTTCGTTTGTGTCGTATAGATCATGCCAAAAAGAAAGAAGGGATGGCCTTAATATACATGGAGTAGGGAAAAATCCGTATAATATTTTTGGAAAAGATTGCACCGTACTCCTTTAGAACTGTAAAATTTTTACGTTGCTACGGTTCTAACAATTCTCGTTGGAATTGTTTGGTTGCAAGAATTTTGTTAGAAGCGTTTTCTAGATGGAGTTTATCATTTGTTTTTGAATACTTTGAATATGAATTTAGGAAGAACCAAACTTTGTAAGGTTTATGAAACCAAGATTATGATGTCTTACACTTCTGGTTTGAATGTCTTGAATATGAATTTAGGAAGAACCAAACTTTGTAAGGTTTATGAAACCAAGATTATGATGTCTTACACTTACTTACACGTAAGTGTCTTATAACTTTAGATGGCCACTAAGCCAATATGACTAAGAGTCATTGGTCTTAGTAGTAGCTTGCTACCACGTGGGGGGTGAGGGTGGGGGTGGGAATTATTAATCTTTATCCACTTATTAGGTAATTAGATAATATCCCGTTACCCGATAATTAACCTATTATCCGCATAATTAAGAAATATCTCAAATTACTTAAAATACTACTCATTTTTAATATACTTTATACATCATACTATCACGGTCATATGGTACCTTGTATGGTACTACTCCATAAGTATCGGGTACTATAGCTCGGACCGTATTTCATCTCAAATCGGCAACCTTTAATGAAACTCATTTTCTTTAATTCGTGTACCCTTTATCTTTCATGGAACTTACTTACCGCTTGTTATAAATAGCATAAATACGTTAACCTCAAGATAATCTCATCCCCGAGTCTATGTCAATTAACTGAAGACGAAACTTTAAAGTACGAAAACGCGAGATGTAACAGTTTTTAGCCTTTCTTATTGTAATTACTGTATTGTTAGTCATATTGTGTAGTTCTCATGTAGAAATCATGCACTGTTGTTCCTATACTTATACTTGTTCAATTTATTAGACCAGTATGTGTCTTGACTATTCCTCGTCACTACTCCACCGAAGTTAGTCTTGATACTTACTAGGCACCGCTGTGGTGTGCTCATACTATACTTCTGTATATTTTTGTACAGATCCAAGTAATTGCTCGTTAGTAGCTGTGCGGACCGTTGCTGTGGAGACTCAAGGTAAACCTGCTGCTCCGTTTGCAGGCTTCAGAGTCACCTTTCTTATTTTGTATTTACACTGTTCACTCTTATTTCGAGACAATTGTACTTTAGAGGTTTTCTAGCAACTCTGTAGAGCTTATGACTTGTACTACCGGTTTTGGGAAATTGTAAATTCTGTAAAGATTTCTATATCGAGACTGTTAGATTTTATTTATTATTGTTGATATACAGTAAGTGTTAGGCTTACCTAGTCCCTAAGACTAAGTGCCATCACGATACCCAACGGAGGAAAATTGGGTCGTGACATGCAACTAGAGTGAAAGGTTATAGGTTGTGGTGCACAGATCAAAAGACTCCAGGGCTAATTATCAGTAGGGATATAACATTCAGTGAATCTGCCTCACTAGACAGTCAGAGGGAGAAGGCAACAACAGAAATAGATTGTGGTGTCAGTGACTGCATAGAGCTAGAAATTGACTCTCCACTAGCTCAGCCCAGTAGTTCTAAAGTAGAGAAAGTGGAGGAGGTGCAAAATATTGATCAAGATGATAATGTTGATGCACCTACGCAACAACCATATAGCATTGCAACAGCCAGAGAGAAGAGAGTGATCACTCCACCACAAAGGTTTGCAAACGTAGCTGATGGTAATTTTCTTGGATATGCAAATTTTGTGGAGTTTGCTTTGCCTATTGCAGAGACCATTGATGTGCTTAAGCCTAATAAATATAAATAAGCTATTTCTAGTCTAGAAGCAGATCAGTGGGTTAGTGCTATGAGTGAAGAGATTGAGTCTCTTCATAAGAATCAGACATGGAAGCTTGTTCCATTGCCAAAGGGGCAGAAGGTACTAGGCTGCAAATGGATTTACAAAAGAAAAGAGGGCAATCCAGGGGTTGAAGCATCAAGGTACAATGAAAGATTAGTAGCTAAAGGTTTTACACAGAGGGAGGGAATATATTACAATGAAGTGTTCTCTCTAGTGGTAAAGCATAGCTCTATCAGGGTCTTACTAGCTTTAGTGGCTCTTCATGACTTAGAACTAGAGCAGTTAGATGTGAAAACTATATTCTTGCATGGCGAGTTGGATGAGCAAATTTATATAAGTCAATCCGAGGGATTCATTACTAAGGATAAGAAAAATCATGTTTGCTTGCTTAAGAAATCTTTATATGGTCTGAAACAGTCGCCTAGACAGTGATATAAAAGATTTGATACATTCATGATTCAAAATGCATTTTCCGAAAGTGCATATGATAGTTGTGTGTATTACAAAAAGCTTGAAGATGGTTCTAGTGTATATTTGTTGTTATATGTGGATGACATGCTTATTGCTGCTAAAAGCATGTCACATATTACCCGATTGAAGAAGCAACTAGGTGAGGAGTTTGAGATGAAGGATTTAGGTGCTGCAAAGAAGATATTGGGGATGGAGATTACTCGAGATAGAAGAGTTGGAAAGCTGATGTTGTCCCAACGGTCCTATATTGAGAAGTTCCTTAATAGATTTAATATGACAGGTGCTAAATCTGTGTCTGTTCCTTTTGCTTTCCATTTCAAGTTGTCTGCAGACGTGTGACCAAAAACAGACGATGAGATGGAGCAGATGTCTAGTGTTCCATATTCGAGTGTTGTAGGTAGCATTATGTATGCTATGTTTTGCACTCACCCTGACATTTCACGTGCTGTTAGTGTTGTGAGTTGATATATAGCGCGTCCTGGTAAAGAACATTGGCAGGCGCTGAAGTGGATCTTGAGATACTTGAAGGGTACTGCAGATGTAGGCTTGACTTTTTACAAAGATAAGTTGAGTGAATCCTTAGTTGGCTATACCGATTCAGATTATGCAGAGGACTTGGATAAGAGAAGATCTCTGGCAGGCTATGTTTTTACTCTTTCTGGTAGTGTCATCAGTTGGAAGGCGATTATGCAGTCTGTCGTTGCTTTGTCTACCATATAAGCTGAGTATATGGCAATTACGGAAGCAGTTAAAGAGGCTATTTGGCTACAAGGCTTGGTAAGTGATCTTGGACTAGCTCAGAAGAAGACACAAGTTTTTTGTGACAGTCAGAGTGCCATTCATCTTACTAAGAATCAGATGTTTCATGAGCAGACGAAACATATTGAAGTCAGACATCACTTTATTCGAGACATTATATCAAAAGGGGATGTTAATGTGGAGAAAGTGACTACGCATGATAATCCAGCTAATATGATGACCAAGGTAGTCCCGACCAAAAAGTTTAGGCATTGCCTAGACTTGATTGATGTGTGCAGTACTCAATAGAGCCCATGCGAGGGCTGAGGGCAAGGTAGAGAGACGTTGTTTCTGTTGATGAAGAGAATTCAAGCCAAGGGGAAGATTTGTTATTTGTGGCTTGAATTATTTTTTTGTATTTTTAGGAAACCCATAGTCCCTATAGGTTTAGAAAAACCCATTGTCCTAATAGATTTGGGAAAGAAAAATCTATAGTCCTTGTCAAATTGGAAAACCTTTCTTTTATATGTTTGGGACCTTTTGGGATCTATATATAGGGGTTGTAGTTGGGGATTCTAGAGATTGTACTGTGCTTTTCTTCTCATTCATAGTGGAAAACTCTCTCTGTTTTGCCCCGAGGATTAGGCTTAGCCGAACCTCGTTAACTCTTGTGTTGATTTTTCTTCTCTATTTGCTTTGTATGTGATTGTGTGCTAGTTAACCCACGATATTCCGCAACAAATACTAATCTATCTATCTATATCTATCTATTATATTAAAAGCACGAAGGGCGTTAACGAAATATCGTTCGTCCTTTATACCCTTAGAAAATAGAGTTCATACTGGACAAAATGGTCATTTAATTATTTTTTAATATTTAGGACTTCAAAATCAATTAAATTTTTTGTATTTATTTTTCCTTATTTGAACATGTAACATACTATATTTGTAAAGGAAACGTAATAATACGTAACACATGAAAATCACGTTTTTAGGTTTAGGAGTCTGTTTGTTTGAAACTCTGTGGCTAACTTGTGGAAAGCAGACACATATTGTTGGCTATTTGCAAAGTTAACGATGAGTTTTAAGCTTTTCGTTATATCTCCTCTCTTTTTTTTCTTTTTTAATTTTTTAAGTTAATTTCTTCTTCATGCGCTTGTATTTCCTCGAATCTTTCTTCCAATTTTTGTTGCAAATATTTATCTGTGACTCATACTATCTATAGTTTATGAGTCTATATAGCATGGATGATAAAAGAGTTCTTAACGATGAGTTTTAAGCTTTTAGTTATATCTCCTCTTTTTTCTTTTCTTTTTCTTTTTTGACGTTAATTTCTTCTTTATGCGCTTGTATTTTGTTTTTATTGATTACTTCTGTATTTTAGTGTGAATCTGAATCTTTTTCCTATAATAAGCATATATTGTGTCGTATTTCCTCGAATCTTTCTTCTAATTTTTGTTGCAAATATTTATCTATGATTCATTTGAACTATCTATAGTTTATGATCCTATATAGCGTGGATGATAAATGAGTTCTTAACGATGAGTTTTAAGCTTTTCGTTATATCTCCTTTTTTTTTCTTTTTCTTTTTTGACGTTAATTTCTTCTCATGCGCTTGTTATTTCGTTTTTATTGATTACTTCTGTGTTTTAGTGTGAGTCTGGATCTCTTTGCCTATAATAAATATATATTGTGTCGTATTTCCTCGAATTTTTCTTTCAATTTTTATTGCAAAAATTTATCTGTGATTCATTTGAACTATCGATAGTTTATGATCCTATATAGCGTGGATGATAAAAGAGTTCTCTCTTTGTGCATTAGGAAAAGAAAGATTCACAAATTTTACGTTGATTAGAATTGGTTTGAAAGCATGTTCTATAACCCTAAATTTTATCTTTCTTATTTTAGTAGTATGATAATTCCTTAATCAAGAATAAAGTTCTAAATCAATACACTTTTATGATGCCAATTTAGTGCCAAAACATGTACTCGGAGGTTGCTTCAGTTTTCACTCATCACAAACTTCAGGTTGTCATCTCCTATCTATCACTCTCATTTATGATATTTTCTGCCTATTTTTACAAGTGACTGTATCCTGTATGAATCTATAATTCCTCTTGCTCATAATTATAATCTACCATGCAACTATCTCTTTTTCCCGTTTGCTTTCTTCTATATAGGAGTGGTGTGTTTTTATGTATTACTACTAACAATAACTTTCAGGTTCGATTTCAATGTCAGAATTCTGTCAGCTCCATTCTAATTTTGTTATTTGTTTCGTTAGTGTAGACTGAATTCTTGGTGTTCCTTTAAACACATGTGATAAAATTTGAATTATTGTTCCTTTTCTTTTTTTATTGTTTTTATTTGTGTTCAGGCTGATGATTTTGGTTATACAGAGCTTAATAAAAATACTTCGGTATATTGGGCAATTATGTTTTCATAGATTTAAGCTTAAAGCCTGATTATGTATGATCGACTGTCATATACTCATCGAGTTAATCAGATAATTAACAAGCTTATTACATGGAATTGATTAAACGAAATTCTTGGTCCTGAAGTCAGCTATGCAAACTGTAATTTCTATGCAACTCTGTATCGTATGGCATAGCTTTTGGCTTTTTTGTCCTTCTATTTTGGTTGTGTTTTTCATTTTGAGATTGAGGAAACGAGGGAATAAAGAAAATAGGGTAGAAGAGAAGATATGAAAGTTATGAATTATAATAATATAAGAACTTCTGAATAGTTCAGATATGATGTAGAACACGAAGAGATTTCACTACTAATTTATTAATTCATAATATAAGGCCTTCCAATAGTTTGCATTGCTTTTTAAATCTCTTTTTACTAAAATCCGTAAATAGTAATTCATATCGTAAAGCGCAAGCAAATTAAATTGAAAAATAATAACCAATATATTTAATGGAGAATCAGGCTATTAATCCTTGCTTTTATTTTTACATTGTACAATTTCTCTATTTATATATTTTGAGATATCTTTCTCTTACTTGATTTCGGTATTTATATTTGAGTGGTGCATTGATTTATTTTCCTGTTTTTGGACCTTTGAAGCATTTATATCTGACTTAATTTACATTTTTTTACAGGTTGATTGGACCATTGCAATCCATAATAAAAATTGGTTAGACATCTGATATGAGATTTATCAATAAAAGATCTTTGTAATTCAATATATTTTTTTTGTTTTTTTATGAATCTCTGTTACAATTTCAGTGTTGCTGATCCATTTTACAGATTTATCTATATTCAAGTAAAGGGTCCCTTTTTTGTACGTATATTCTGAAGATAGTTATCAGAATGATATTAGGGTATATCTTCTTGTCTGGTGAATATTTGTGGTTAAGTGTGGATTCTTAAGTTCTTTTGTTTAGTGCGTTTGTGTAAATCTTTTCTCTTTTTAGTTTTTACTTTTTTCCTTTAGCAAGCGGGTTTAGATCTTTTTTTTCCCGCTCTTTTTGGTGATCAGTGAGTCATATAAATTGGTTTTCCTTTTAATATTAGTAGTTGTATTATGTATACGGGAACAGATCAAAGAGAGATGGACATTGGGAAAAAAGAAGAGGCGGTGGATGAAGTGGTGGAATGTTAAATTTTTTACTTTCTTCACTGAACTATTTTTTAAAGACAATATTTATCCCTTTTCCTCTTTAAAGCTGTGGTTGAAGTTATAAATACTTCATTTAATGATGGTGGACGATATCAAGTCATTCCGTAGGATTTATATTTTTTAATCTCATAATTAGTAGTTATATTTTCTAATCCAAGTTGTTGCATACATCAATGTAATAATACTTATATTCTTATTTAAATAAACATTGTATTTATTCGACATTAATTTTTTATTACATATAATTCATTCTTATTCGATATATTTTTTATTGATAGACGTGCAAAACACGTGCAACGAACGTACACTAAAACTAGTTTACAGAAAGAACAAAACGTACTATATCTCTAATTATCAACATTCCTCGCTTGAATTTATACGTTTCCAATAATTTCCTTAAGAAATTAAACTGTTTTCCACATTTTCATGCGTATGTCAAATTGTCGGTTTATTCAGGGGCGTACGCAGAATATTTTGTAAGCGGTGTCGATATTTAAAGAAGTGAATAAATGAATATTCATTATATTAAAAAATATTGCAGAGGAGGATGAATAGTTTTTAAAAATTAGGATTTCAAGTATGCTGAAATAATTCTTTTCCAGAATGAACAAATTTTTCACAAAAAATTTTTCGAGCTTTAAAAACTTAAAAGCATGCACTCTATATAGAACTGAGTATCGATCCCTTAACCTCTCCTAAAGGAAAGAAGCGCTTAACCAGTGAACTAAGCATGGATGTTTGTTCAGCAATGTTATTTTAGAATATATATTCGAATAAGATATTCTTGCATGTAATTTATATGTATATTTAATGAAATTTTTCGGCGAAACGATGTCGGATGACACCGCTTCACACTAGGTAGATCCGCCACTGGGTTTATTCGAATCCAAAAGAAAGATGATGATAAGTTTTTTTATTATAAGTATATCGTAATGAGAGACAAATTCTTCCGTAGCATAAATTTTGTCAGACTTATAAAACCTCAAAATGATTGTTTCATTGAAAACGTATAAGAGAATTTCTGGAAACCATTTTAATTTGGTCTTGCCACATTGTGGTTCAATTATGGTCTCTTGATAAATTATTTATTCTTCTGAAAAACATTGGATTATTATATTAAAAGGGTAATTAGTTTGTGTCGTACTAGCCGGTACGTCCTATCGTTCACTAGAGAGGGACGAAACCAAAATAATGATTTTTGGGACTCAAAATACGTTTATACAGTTAAAAAAAAATTACTTTTCTAACTAAAACGCAGTATAATACTGTGTTTTAGTTTAACGGAAATATAGCCGTTAAAGCAAAACACGGTATAATACTGCGTTTTGCCTATTAAAATATAAGTCTCCTTCTTCCCCACGACAGAAACCTTCTGATTTCTATTTAAAAAACAAACGTTGGTCCCCCACCCCCGATTTTAAAAAAAAATTCGATTGGACCCCACCCGTCACACAAAAAGTGAAGATTGTAGGTCCCGCATTCAACCCAAGCCTTCGATTGTTGTGGTTTCCTCGTTTCGGGCTCAAAATTTCAAATTTCCGACTTTTCTAAAAACATAAATCGAGGTATTCCGATTTAGTTTATGTCGAAACTCGTATAATAATGCATATTTATTGTCTTGAATGTGTTTCCACGTTGTTTTGTGTTTTGTTTGCGATTAAATTTATATGTTATTTTTATCCGGATTAAATTATTAGTGTTTGAAAAAAATCGTTAAAAGTTGAGAAATAATTTTTCTTGTTAATAAAAATGTTCATAAATTTCTTTTAATGTTTTATATGTAATTTCGTGAATGTTAAGTTATTAAAATATGTTTGTTGTTTTTATTTGGTTTAGATTGTTTATTTGCTTAAAGAATAGTATCCTTATAGCTTAGTAAAATATAGAGCCTTATAGCGTACTAAAATATAGAGCCTTTTAGCGTAGTAAAATATAGAGCATTTTAGCGTAGTAAAATATAGAGCCTTTTAGCGTAGAATTTTTGTAGTTTAAGTATCTACTAACTACAAACTCTATCCAATTACACTTTACAAAAAAATTCAGGACGGCTTGGTGCTACTGGGCCTCAAATATCGAGCCTGAAACCCATAGATATATACTCTGTCCAAATAAATAATTAAATATTTAATTTATAAAACTAAAACAAAATCCTAAAAATATTGAAATTGACACACATAAGAATTCAGGATAGCTTGGTGCTACTGGGCCTCAAATATCGAGCCTGGAACCCATAGATATATACTCTGTCCAAATAAATAATTAAATATTTAATTATTTATAAAACTAAAACAAAATTCTAAAAATATTAAAAGTGACACACATAAGAATTCAGGATAGCATGGTGCTGCTGGGACTCAAATATCGAGTCTGGAACCAATAGATATATACTCTGTCCAATTAAATAATTAAATATTTAATTTATAAGTTTAAAACAAAATTCTAAAAATATTGAAATTGACATACATAAGAATTCAGGATAGCTTGGTGCTACTGGACCTCAAATATCGAGCTTGGAACCCATAGATATATACTTTGTCCAAATAAATAATTAAATATTTAATTTATAAAACTAAAACAAAATTCTAAAAGTATTGAAATTGACACATAAGAATTCAGGATAGCTTGGTGCTACTGGGCCTCAAATATCGAGCCTGAAACCCATAGATATATACTCTGTCCAATTAAATAATTAAATATTTAATTTATAAAACTAAAACAAAATTTTAAAAATATTGAAATTGACACACATAAGAATTCAGGATAGCTTGATGCTACTGAGCCTCAAATATCGAGCCTGGAACCCATAGATATATACTCTGTCCAATTAAATAATTAAATATTTAATTTATAAAACTAAAACGAAATTCTAAAAGTATTGAAATTGACACACATAAGAAATCAGGATAGCTTGGTGCTACTGGGCCTCAAATATCGAGCCTGGAACCCATAGATATATACTCTGTCCAATTAAATAATTAAATATTTAATTTATAAAACTAAAACAAAATTAATATTGTTTAATTTACAATAGACGACATGGACGTGCCGCCTGTGCATCCTGGACCTTTCTCGGATGAGATATTAGTGTTACAGGGCGATCATACGTCCGCGTACGTATGGGATGGAGAGCTAGTGGAGCAGACTCTCCGCGCCAGGAGAGTGGACGACGTGTGGGACTTTATCAGGGAGAGAGGTTTTCAATCCCGCGTAGTCCAGCGCCTGCGTGATACGGGCTTCTATAAGATTTTTGAGATTGGGCGGCTGCAGCTCGACTGGTCTCTGATCACGACGTTGATAGAGCGGTGGCGACCGGAGACGCACACTTTCCACCTGCCCATTGGCGAGACCACCATCACGCTTCAGGATGTTCAAGTTTTATATGGGTTGCCTACTGATGGACTGGCCATTGCACTGCCACGATATATGAGATCTATGACGCATGCCCAATATTTGGACTTGCTGCAGCAGTTCACTGGTTTCAGGTCGCAGGGTGAGGCTGCAGCTTTAGGGTGCAATCACATTTCTGTGACAGCTACTAGACAGCATATGGAGGTATTGCACCCCGACATCACCGGCGAGACAGAGGATCTATATATTCATCGGTACACGAGGTTAGCGCTGCTCCTTCTTTTTTGGGGTGTCTTGTTCCCGAACACTTCGGGAAATCTAGTGAGTATGCGATTTCTACATCATCTTCAGCAGCTAGATGAGTTACCCCAGTACAGTTGGGGTGCTGCTGTTCTCGTTTACCTGTACAAGAGTATGTGTCGGGCTAGCATGGGGGCCCAGAGCGACATATGTGGTTTTCTGCCTGCGGCTGCATTGAAGCACACAGGCTGTGGGACACATTGATTTTTGTTTTTGTTTGTATTTTATGTAAATAATGGCAAGAATTTTATTTTAACAACAATTTTATTTTAACACAATTTGAACAATAATTTTATTTTAACACTACAACACAAACACAAACATAGCAAACCTAACATAACATAAATTCAGTACAACTAATAAAAACACATGACACGGGAAACATAAAGATACACTACTACGCTCAACATGTACATGTCATTGTTTAGTCACGACCGCCTAGTATTCTCTGCTCCAACCACTTAAATTTGTCTTCCAGCTTATTTTTTCTTCTTCCACCTCCTTGAGTTTCTCCTTCAACTCCGCAACTTCTTGTTTGGATTGTCGCTCTCTTTCCCACTGCTTCAAACACAAACTATGAATATGCTGCAACTTTTCTTTGTAGTATTCCTGCTGACAGGGTTCATCAATCCATACCTCAAAATTGCAAACAAGTTCGTCGGGAACCCTATAAAACTTATTCATACAAGCCAGTAGCGGCGTCCAACTTCTTCCCAACAGTCGTGCATCATGCATTTTTTGCCGCACTCGCATCTTGGGACATAAAGGGGTTCAGACATTTGTTAAAGCGTAAAGAAAAACCTTGATTTTATGGAAATATTTGCTATTGGTTATTGTTAAGCGCAGAAAATAAGTAGAATGTGCCCGTTATTTATAGGCAAGACAACACACAAAACGTAGTATTGTACCGCGCTTTACATACTCAATTTTTCTGAAACGAAATAGCCTTTGCGCAGTCGGTTCAGCTTTTCAGACCGACAAGACAACACACAAAATGAAGTATAATACCGCGCTTTATATATCTGAAACAAAACAGCTTTCGCGCAGTCGGTTCAACTTTTCAGACCGACAAGACAACACACAAAATGTAGTATAATACCGCGCTTTATATATCTGAAATGAAACAGGCTTTGCGCAGTCGGTTCAGCTTTTCAGACCGACAAGACAACACACAAAATGAAGTATAATACCGCGCTTTATATATCTGAAACAAAACAGCTTTCGCGCAGTCGGTTCAGCTTTTCAGACCGACAAGACAACACACAAAATGTAGTATACTACCGCGCTTTATATATCTGAAAAGAAACAGCTTTCGCGCAGTCGGTTCATCTTTTCAGACCGACAAGACAACACACAAAATGCAGTATAATACCGCGCTTTATATATCTGAAACGAAACAACTTTCGCGCAGTCGCTTCAGCTTTTCAGACCAACAAGATGACACACAAAATGTAGTATTGTACCGCGCTTTACTTATTCAATTTTTCTGAAACGAAAAAACAATGTCTTGATTTTTCCTTTGTTATCTTTTATTTTCATGTCTGCTGCTTTAGTTATGGTTGTTGTGCTTTTATCTCTTCGAATATTATGTTATGAAATTTCAATCTTCAGATTGGTCTTCTTTACTAACACCAATAAGTTGAATGTTGGACTACCATATCATCATCCCAATTCAAAAGGTCATGTTAAAAAATAAGATATAACAAGATTGTGGAACATAATTTTATTTGATAGATATTGCAACATACACAAGTACAGACACTTATTACAAAAAATATTGCGAAAACAAAACACTAGGTGTATCCTTGATAGTTGGGTACATTCGACGAACTTGCACCAGGAGCTGGATTACCACCGCCATCCATACCAGCTGAAGGACATTTACGACGGTCGTGACCTGTTTGCGAGCATATGCCACATTTACGCGCATAAACGGTATCTCCAACATCCTTTTAGTTCCGTATACGCGTTCTCTTTTGCATTTGCATCTTGCGCAAATAGTCCTTGTTACACACCATTTTAAATGGTTCAGGCGGCCAATAATGCTCAGCACCCAATGGCTGCTACTTGCCACTATATGTGTCTACGTATGCAGCAACACTGTATTGCCTATCAATATAGTTGGTTGCCCCTAAACCAACTTGTTGAAAGCACTTCAAGGCATGTGCGCACGGCATGTGGTAGATGGTCCATTTCCCACATGAACACAACCTGCTGGCTTCATTCACCGTCTGTAGATTATTCCCCCGGTGTCCGCGGATAGCGCTGCGAACTTCAAAAACACCCCGGTCCTGATCGTACTATAGAAATGAATGCCAATGTGCTCGCCTCCTGTACTTCTCAAATCTTCTCATCGGTATTGGCATAAATTGAACACCCCTGTCCATCAATTCCGATGTAGCTCTATGCCTTTCAACAAACCTCTCCGCAATCTGTTTGAATGTCATCTGGACCATGGCAGTGACAGGCAATCCACGTGCAGACTTCAATAAGCCGTTGAATGACTCCGACACGTTTGTAGTCAGGGCTCCCCATTGTCTGCCACCATCAGCATGAAATGTCCGCATGTGAAGCTCATGTCCCATCAGCCAAGTATATGCTCATGGATCTATCTGCCGGATCGCTTCCATGCGCCTCGTGAATTTGCACTGCTGGCGCTCAGTTGCAGCCATCCACATTAAATCATGCAAGGCCTTGTCGTGATATTTCTTCTGGAAATTGGACTTCAGGTGCCTCGCACAGTAACAATGGTATGCATAGGGTTCCTGCCATTCAGGCAAATGCCGTACGGAACTTTAAATACCACCATGTCGATCAGATATTAGACAAATACCTGAACGCTGTTTGACAACGTGATGCTTCAAGTGGTTCAAAAAAAGCGTCCACGTCTCTTTGCTTTCATTGGCACAAATGGCAAAAGCTAGTGGAAATATTTGTCTGTTGGCATCTACTGCAACTGCGATCAAAAGCTTACTATCATACTTTCCATAGACATGAGTACCGTCTATGGAAATTACCAGACGGCAATGCACAAAACATCAATTGCTGGTTTAAATGACCAGTACACATAGTTGAAAATATATTCGGGTCTGTCCGGACTCCACTCACACCTCCATTCAACAACAGTCCCGGGGTTAAAGTGTTGTAGTGCGGCCATGTACCTGGGTAAAGATGAAAATGACTTATCCCAGTCACCATAAATAATTTCAAAAGCACGTTTGCGCCCGAGATATGCCTTTCTTTTGGTTATAGTACACCCGTACTCCTGGTTGACGGCTGTAATACACTCTTTAATCTTGAACCTAATGGACACTTCCAAGTATGGAATCAAGACAAGAGAAATCAAGTCTACATCCAAGTTGAAGTGATTCTCATTGAATGTGTCCATTTCACATCTGTGGGTGCTAATATATTTACCCACTTTTCACAACCCTGATTTTTTCTTGCTGGCACGCAACATCCAGTGACAACCCATAAAGTCTCTACGGCATACAGCCTTGTATACCTCCGTAGTTGACTCCCTTACCGTCATCTCACGGCACTCTCTTACGCTGTAGATTTTTACAGCCTTGATTAGGCGAGCTTTATCGGGAAAATACATGCCCTTTGCCAGCACCGCTGGTCTAGACTCATCCCACATTGCTGACCGAAATTCGTCAGCATCCCTTGTGAGGGCATCCACATCCGGCATACTTGGCAAATTATCAAGGTAGGGAATATTCCGCTCATGAAACGGCACGTGGGACTCGTACACTCTTGGTCTAACGGGAGGTGGAGGAGCATGCTCCCTCGTCAGCTCAGGTTCGACATTCACTTCCTCCTCCTCATCACCCTCATCAGGGAAGGGTGTGTCATCTCCAGACTCATCGGCATTGTTGTCATAATCACTATCATCTTCCTGACTCTGCGCATCTGCCAAATCACAAGTGAATACGTCGTCTATGGGCAACTGTGTGAGGTCAGGAACATCAAGTTGCTCATTTTCACTGCACAAAAAGTACAAAATGATAAGCTACTCAACTTGATAAATACTTGACATATAGCTATATCACTTCACTTACAAGTCGTACTGTGTTGACGTTCCATGATGGACATTTTCTTGTTTGTGATGACTCCCGGATGGACCACCGTGGTCCAACACGCCAGAAGTACGCATATTCCAACTAGGAGTGGGGTCATAACTTGTAAAATTCATAACCAGACGGTACCCCCTATGAAAAATATGAGTGTTAATACAAATCCAATTCAAACATAAAATAAACATCGCTAAAGCGTAGAAAATTAAAGTTTACCAGTCGTCTTGAGGATTATATTAAGTCGAAAAATTATTTCCTCGTTGTTCATTCGCCGGTGGTAATAAGTTTAAATCAAGGCAAGCTCTTTCATCAGGAATCTGTCCGGCAAAAACTGCTCCAGAATAACCACCCGATGGCTGGGGGTTATCCCTACTATGCACAACGTCATTATTGGGAACGTCTTCAACCTTGACGTACATCTCCAACAATTTTATTACAATAAATTCCCTGTATTCATCCGGAATCTGCAAAAAATCTCTAAGAGTTTCATCATCTTCGATGTTAAACTCAGAATAATAAGCAAACCCCTGCGGAGTCACAGAATACGGAAATCTACCGGTTACTTTAGGGTTTACCGAACGTTTCCTCACACTCATTTTCTTACGTAACAACAATACCAATTTGTCGTACTCCATTGTAAGCGAAAATTTAATATGACATAGTGGAGGTGAACTATACCTCATAGAGTTATTCTCCATTACAACCTCACCCCCCCTCCCCCCCAATATAATAAAACCCTTATTTTTGGCTCTTCAGACATTATAAAAAAATGCTTGATAACAAGAAGAAAACTATGAACGGAAGTTTGAAGGAAAGTTTTGAATGAATTTTCATAAAATCCTAACGCCTTTAGATAAGGCAAGTTCTAGCTCGGGGTGCAGAATTTTTTTATGTAAAATGCAGTATACCGCGCTTTATGCATTTGAATTATTGTTATGTCAGTTAACCGCAGAACACTTATTGGTGGGCCCAACAAAGAAGCAAAACGCAGTATAATACTGCGCTTTCCTAAAATGCAGTATTATACTGCGTTTTAAGCATTTGAATGTTATGTCAATGCAGAACACTTATTTGTGGGCCCAACAAAGAAGCAAAACGCAGTATAATACTGTGATTTCCTAAAACACAGTATTATACTTCGTTTTGCTTTAACGGCTAAATTTTCGTTAAACTAAAATGCAGTATTATACTACGTTTTTGTTAGAAAGGTAACTTTTTTTTAACCGTATAAATGTATTTTGTGTCCCAAAAGTCATTATTTTGGTTTCAGACTCTTCACTAGAGTATATGTCAGTATTAACGTTTCTTTTGGGCAAAATACATCGACATAACATTAAATTTTTCACACTTTTCACTCTGACACTTTATATTCATTTGAACACTTTAACCATGTTATTATGTGTCACGAAGACACAAAATGATGACATGGCAAGGTAAATATTTCTCACATCTTTCAAGTGCGTGAACTCATCCAAAAAAATAAACTCCACGTACTTCTTGCTGGAAAACTAATAGCTTCTACCGGAAAATTTTTTGGTCAACTTCTCCTTCAATTTCAGATGTTCCCAAGATTACCACCGCATCCTCCTTCAGATCTGGGCCGCTGCAATTCTGCCCAGAAAAGTAGTGTTCCGATCTGAATTTATTTCTTCATTCCTTGAATTTTCAGATAAGAAACTCTCAGATCCGAAAGTTTTTTGGCTTAGATCAGTATTTGGCTACTAATGTATAACTCTGAGAAGAAGAAAGTTCCCAACTTTTTCAGTGAGAGCCAAGAATTTTCCTAAAAAATGTTGGCCCAGAAGAGAAAATGAGGTTAACAGAGGCGGGATTTTTTGTTAAGGATGGTTGCCACTCTCTATTGTTGTTGGAAAACTAATTCAAAGTTGGAGTAGGATATCTTAATTATTTTGGATTTGATTTATTTAATTCATGTCTAAATAGGATTTGTAGTTAGAATAAATATAGGAATAAGTTTTCCTGTTTCTAGTTGAAATAGGTTTCATACTATTATAAATAGGGGTATTGATAGCTTATTTTATGTTTGGAGATGTGTGAAGGAAATAAAGAATTGTAGAGAGCCTTCATAGATTTTATAAATATTTTTTTTCTTCAAATTGGTATCAGAGCTTCTACGATCTTGGAAGAGAATCAAGTAGCTTTCGCTGCCGGCGGGCGGCGCTAGCCAATAGGTGCCGCCCGTCCGGCCAAAAAATATGTTGGCAAAATCACAGATAGTTGTCGAAAAAATTAGATTACATGATAAAAAGTTTCAAGACAGATTCAACAAAAGAAAAAATAAGTTTAAAGAGGTGCAAACAAATATGACACGACAAAAAAATTGTTCTCTAAAAGTAGGAGAGAGGCTAAAAAAAAATTGGAAGTTGATTACAAGTGAATCAACAATTAGGAGCTGGTGACAGGTGCATCAACAAGTGGATGGTGACAAAGTGCATCAACGGTAGTTGAAGACAAGTGCTTCAACAAATTTGGTTGTTGGTGACAAAGTGCATCAACCGGAGTTGAAGACATGTGCTTCAACAAAAATCGTGTGTTGGTGACAAAGTGCATCAACGGTAGTTGGAGACAGGTGCTTCAACAAATCGGGTGTTGGTGACAAAGTGCATCAATGGTGTGACAAAGTGCATCAACGTGAGTTGGAGACAGGTGCTTCAACAAAAAATAGAGTGTTGGTGACAAAGTACATCAATGTGAGTTGGTGACAGGTGCTTCAATAAATTGAGGGATGGAGACACGTGCTTCATCAAAAGTGAAAGTTGGAGAGAAGTGTGTTAGGACCGAAAAAATCAGGTGTCATGCGGAAGCTAGCAAAGCAAACCTTGAACAACGATAAATCATACAACAAAAGAGAAATCTACCAAAAGAGATACAAATATTTAACGTGGTTCGGTCAACTGACCTACGTCCACAACGGAGATGAGAAATCCACTATAATAAAAAGAGAGTACAAAATATTGAGAGAACAATCTCACGAAGAGGCAAACACAAGCAACACACTAACACTTGTCCCGTAAAGTTCTCCCCCTAAACAAGACTCTCAAGCCCCCCTATGGCTACATTGTGGATGCTACTGAATGAGAAGGAAGGATCCTCAATTAATAGAAGTCCAAACCTTTTCCAACAAGAAAAGGGACTAGCCAAATATGGAAGAATTTATAATTTCCTTTTACAAAAAAGAAAACCCAGTTAAGGTAATTATATTTCCCTTTTCCTTCAAGAGATAGGAAAACCAAATATGGTAGAAAAATTATGGCAAACACCTAACAAACTCCCCCTTGGCCGGAATTTTCTGACAAAATAAACTTGATCCCCTTCTTCACATAGCCTTCAACAGGCCGCATCTCCAAATCTCCGCCACAAAGTTTGTCTCAACGTGCGTAGCACTCCGGTCAAATTTCTCAGACAAAAAATCACGATTATCGTCAAATATGTTGCAGCTAGAACTGAACCCGCCAAGATGAACCTGTCTTGATCCTCGCTCTGATACCACTTGTTCTTTCCATTGGGCCATTGGGCCTTTGGCTGGACAACATGGGCATGAGCCCAACAAACTCCCCCTCCAGCCAAGGGGCCAAATGTGTCTTCATGTAGAGGAACTATTGACAGGCTTCATGCCTGCCAATTTTCTACAAAATTCATGTTTATCTGCAACCACCGCCTTTGTCAGCATATCCGAAAGATTTTCATCAGTTTGTATCTTCTCAACCTCAAATAATTTCTCTTCCACGGTCATTCTTATCCAATGATACTTTCTATTTATATGTTTGGTGTTAGAATGAAAAGTGGAGTGCTTGGTGAGACAGATAGCACTCTGATTATCACAAAATAAGATGTACCTTGGCTGCTCAAAGCCAAGATCATTAATAAACTCCTTCATCCATAATAGTTCTTTGGCACCCTGTGACAACAATATATTCGGCTTTTGTGGTGGATAGAGCTATTCACTTCTGTAGTCTATATTGCCAAGAAACAGCTCCCCCTGCAAAAGTGATCAAATAACCGGAAGTGGATCTTGAATTATCAAGATTGCCTCCTAAATCAGAGTCTGTGTAACAAACAAGTTCAGGCTTGCCATTGCCAAAGCATAGCTTCAAATCTGCAGTACCTTTCAAATACCTTAATATCCATTTTACTGCATCCCAATGTTCTTTTCAAGGATTGGAAAGGAATCTACTAACAGTACCAACGGCATGTGCAATATCTGGTCTAGTGCAAACCATAGCATACATCAAGCTACCAATGGCAGAAGAGTAAGGAATACAAGACATCTCCTTTTTCTCTTCATCAGTAGATGGACTCTGACTAATACTCAATTTGAAGTGTTTAGCAAGAGGAGTACTAACCACTTTTGCATCTGTCATATTGAACCTCTTGAGTACCTGCTCAATGTATTGCTTCTGGGACAGAAATAACTCCTTTTGGTCTCTATGTCGGTGGATTTGAATGCCCAAGATTTTCTTTGTTGGCCCCAAGTCCTTCATCGCAAACGATTTGCTCAACTGCTTCTTATGGACTGTGATTCTGGATTTATTCTTGCCAACAATAAGCATGTCATCCACATAAAGCAATAAAATAATAAAATCATCATCAGAGAACTTCTGGAAGAATACACAATGGTCTGAAGAAGTTTTCTTGTACCCTTGTTCTTCTATGACAGATTGAAACTTCAAATACCATTGTCTTGGAGCTTGTTTCAATCCATACAAGCTCTTTTTCAATTTGCAGACATAATTTTCTTTTCCCTTAGTTACAAAACCCTCAGGTTGCTCCATATAAATCTCCTCATCTAAATCACCATTAAGAAAAGCAGTCATGACATCCATCTGCTCAACCTCTAAATCTAGACTTGCGGCTAAGCCTAGAACCACACGAATAGAAGACATCTTCACAACAGGGGAGAAAATTTCATCAAAGTCAACTCCCTTCTACTGGCCAAAACCTTTAACAACTAACCTCGCCTTGTATCTAGGCGCAAAGGTATGGTTATCTTGCTTTATTCTGAATATCCATTTGTTAGTTAAAGCGCTCTTACCTTTCGACAATTTCACTAACTCATATGTGCCATTCTCATGGAGTGACTTCATCTCATCTTCCATCGCTTCGATCCAATGATCTTTGTGATTATCTTGCATGGCTTGATCATAATTCTCAGGTTCTCCCATGTCAGTCAAAAGTACATACTCATCAGGAGGATAGCGCATGGATTTTTGCTTCTCCCTTGTAGATCTTCTAAGAGAGGTTTCAGGAGTATTTGAAGTAGTTACCTGTGCAGGAATTGGTTGCTGATCAACCACAACTTCATCAACTGGAGCATCCATAACATCTATACCATGATGATCATTTTGATCTTGATCACTATCTCCATCATTGTCTTGGGTTCCTTCATGTGCAATAGGTGCCTTAGAAATTGGAATTGGATCAATATCAACTAAGCTCTCATTACTCTGAGAATCTATCTTCTCAGCTTTGTCAATATCATCAATAGTTTGGTCTTCAAAGAATATTGCATCACGACTTCTAATATGTTTATTGTCAACCGGATCATAAAAACGATACCCAAACTCATCTTGACCATAACCGATAAAGATGCACTGCTTAGTTTTGACATCCAGTTTCGATATCTCATCTTTAGGAATATGCACACAAGCTTTACACCCAAAAACTCTCAGGTGATCATAAGAAACATCTTTGGGAAACCAAACTCTGTCTGGGACATCACCATCCAAAGCAACAGCAGGAGACAAATTGATAACATAGGCAACAGTGTTAAGTGCTTCCACCCAAAATGTATTTGGAAGTTTAGCCTCTGAAAGTAAGCATCTAACTCTCTCAACTAGAGTTCTATTCTCTGCCAAATCGTTCAATTGAGGCGTCTTGGGCAGAGTTTTCTGATGACGAATTCCTTGTTCCTTGCAATAGTTATCAAAGGGACCACAATATTCACCACCATTGTCAGTGCGAATACATTTTAATTTCTTCCCCGTCTGTCTCTCAGCTAAGGCCTGAAATTCCTTAAACACGCCAAGTGGTTGATCGTTAGATTTCAAAGGATACACCCAGAGCTTATGAGAATGATCATTAATGAAGGTCACAAAGTAAAGTGCACCACCTTTTGACTTTACTTTAAAAGGACCACACAAATCAGAGTGAACTAGCTCCAATAAATCGGGCTTTCTTGAGGGAGGATGACTATGAAAGGAAACCCTTTTCTGTTTGCCAGCTAAACAATGGATACACGATTTGAGCTTTGCTTGTTTCAATCCAGAAAGCAAATTTTTCTTAGCCAAACACGTAACCCCCCTATCGCTCATATGACTCAATCTTCTGTGCCACAATTCTGATAAAGTATCACCTTCCACCATATTTATTGAGTCATTAAGAATAGAGCCCTGTGTCACATATAAATAACCAGACTTGACTCCGCGAGCCACTACTAACGAGCCCTTGTGAGCTTCCATTGGCCATTAAAGAGGGCATTATGGTAACCTTCATCGTCTAATCTTCCTGCGGAGATCAAATTGAAAGGAAAGTCTGGAGCATGCTTGACATATTGAAGATGTAACGTTGAACCATTATTAGTTTTCAAACAAACTGTGCCAACACCAAACACCTTAACTTCACTTGCATTGCCCATCTTTAACACTCCAGAATCAACAGCAGTATAAGATGAGAAAAAATCTTTTCTTGGTGTGACATGTGAGATAGCTCCAGAATCTACTATCCAGCTAGTCTCATGGGATACCAAATTGATGACGTTTTCATCATAAGCAAAAACAAGGTCATCTCGAACAATAACAGCAACATTATTCTCGTTATTTTCAACTTTCTTTCATTCTCTAGTGTCTTGATTCAACTTGCGGCAAAACCTTTTGATGTGTCCTTTCTTGCCACAATGGTTGCATGTAATATTATAGTATTTGGACCTTGACTTACTTCTACTTTTACCTATATTCCTTGAGCCTCTTGTTCTATCTCTCCCCCGGTGTTCTGCAACCAAGATATCTGCTTGTGAGGACGAACCCTGAGATTTTCTCCTTACTTCCTCGTTTAACACACCACTCTTGGCATATTCCATGGTCACCTTACCTCCAGGAGCTGAATTTGTCAAAGAAACACGAAGAGTTTCCCAAGAGTCTGGCAGAGTATTAAGAAGCCAAAGTCCTTGTATCTCATCATCAAAATTAACCCCAATTCCAGATAGCTGATCAAGGACGCCCTGAAAATCATTTATGTGATCAAGGATAGGGCTGCCTTCCTTGTATTTAAAGGTCATCAATTGCTTTAGCAGAAACAATTTGTTGTTCCCGGTTTTTGAAGCATAAAGAGCCTCTAGCTTTTCCCACAATGATCTCGCATGTATCTCGTTCACAATGTGGTTGCGAACGTTATCTTCAACCCATTGCCGTATATATCCACATACTTGTTGGTGCTCGAAATTCCAATCTTCATCGGATATACTCTCGGGTTTATGAGCTGAAAAAACGGGTAGATGCATCTTCTTCACGAACAACAAGTCTTTCATCTTGCTTCTCCAAACATTATAATTTCTCCCATTTAAACATACCATCTTGATCATATTCGCCTCCATTCCGTAACAACCTGGATAAATAACTTGGCTCTGATACCACTTGTTAGGACCGAAAAAATCAGGTGTCATGCGGAAGCTAGCAAAGCAAACCTTGAACAATGATAAATCATACAACAAAAGAGAAATCTACCAAAAGAGACACAAACATTTAACGTGGTTCGGTCAACTGACCTACGTCCACAACGGAGATGAGCAATCCACTATAATAAAAAGAGAGTACAAAATATCGAGAGAACAACCTCACGAAGAGGCAAACACAAGCGACACACTAACACTTGTCCCGTAAAGTTCTCCCCCTAAACAAGATTCTCAAGCCCCCCTATGGCTACATTGTGGATGCTACTGAATGAGAAGGAAGGATCCTCAATTAATAGAAGTCCAAACCTTTTCTTACAAGAAAAGGGACTAGCCAAATATGGAAGAATTTATAATTTCCTTTTACAAAAAGGAAAACCCAGTTAAGGTAATTATATTGCCCTTTTCCTTCAAGAGATAGGAAAACCAAATATGGTAAGAAAATTATGGCAAACACCTAACAAAGTGCTCCAACATAACTGCACAGCGGAAAAGTCAGACGTATACAACTTTGAGTTACGGGAGAATGTTGGAAAACTAATTCAAAGTTGTAGTAAGATACCTTAATTATTTTGGATTTGATTTATTTAATTCATGTCTAAATAGGATTTGTAGTTAGAATAAATATAGGAATATATTTTCCTGTTTCTAGTTAAAATTGATTTCATACTATTATAAATAGGGATATTGATAGCTTATTTTATGTGTGGAGATGTATGAAAGAAACAAAGAATTGTAGAGAGCATTCAGAGATTTTATAAATAATTTTTTCTTCAGTTGTACCAGTGATTTTCTGTAGCTACTAAACTAACCGCCCTTGTTCATCAAATGTTGAGAAACAACATATGCTTCTTCAGTCTACAGCTTAAGCCATGAACCTCTATGTGCGTGTGTTTTACTTTTCCAGTTTCCTCCTTTCGGAATAATTTTACAAATGAGGCAGTTATGACGGAGCTAACGTTTTCACAGTGGAATGGTCTGAAAATATGTGGAAAGATAGATTTGAAGGTGAAGAACAATCTTTACGGTTTAGAATTTTTTGATTTGGCCCAGAATTGAGCTGGAAAAGAAATGGCCGGAATTTCCGGCGAGGAGGGATCATTGGGAAGATGACGACGAGTGTCTAAGTGACATAGTAAAAACCTGATTAAAGTGTTCAAATAAAATATATTTAAAATGGAGTATTTAAATGAAAAATATAAATAATTTTAAGTGGCTGCCGATGTAATTTGCCTTTCTTTTATTGTAGCTATGAATATGATTGATTTAGTGTAGATTGTAAAAGTTCGATGAACCTAATATATATTTGTTCTTCTCATTTGATACCTAACTAAGGGTTTGTTGGGTATGAACGAAAATATCTTCCTTGGTTATGTAGCAAGAAATATTTTTAGAAGATATATATAGTTTTTTAATTTATTTTTTGGTGTTTGGGTAGGTAGCAAAATATATTTGTTAGAAAATATATAATTTAGGCAAATACTATGAGAGACTAAATGGGTAAGGGTAGTGGGGGCAATGGCGAAGCCACCCAATAGGAAGGGGTGTCAACTGGCACCCCTTCGCGAGAAAAATACACTGTGTAAGTAGATAAAAAGAAAATTTTATATGTATTTGTACTATGTATTGATTCCGCTTAATTTTCTGGTATGTTTACTTTTATATATTTTGACAACCCTTAATAAAAATTCTAGCTCCGCCACAGGGAGGAGGGAGGGTGGGGGGGGGGGAGGGGGAGAGAGGGGGAGTGAGGAATAAGGTGGGGAAAGTTGAAAAAGAGTTTTGGAGAATAATTTATTTTTCCTCCTTTTGGTATAGGGACATTTTTCTCCTCCAATTAAAGGAAATAAGTTCATTAGAAAAATAATTTTCCAAATATGAAAAATTAAACTTATTTTCCTTCGTACCAAATCGATCTGGTGGCTGGGATAGAATCACCCAAGTATCCTCCATTATCCAAAACAATACCTAATAGATCGACTTAGACGTTTACCTTCTTTTTTCTCCTTTCATTGAACGTAGCAAAGTTTTCGTTTGACAATTCTAAATAGTGAAATTCAATGAAGTGTTTCCTTCACGTTCATAAGCAGATGAAACGTGATCAAAGTTATAATCTAACATGTATATTTTGGTCGACATATAAATTATAATGAATAAAAATAACTTAATATTGGTAAGCCTAATCCTATAAGATGTCGCCTAATCCTATAATATGTCCACATTATTATCTAAAATTCGAAACTCCCCCAGCCCCAAGAATATGAACTGTCCTGCTTTTCATATTTTGAGTGTACAAAAGTTCTGTTCACTTTCCAAAAAGAAGAAGCTGTTTCTCACATGTTTCAATAATTTTTAGTAATATTACATTAGCTGCGGTACCAACTTTTATTCTAAAATTGTTAAAACTTTTCAAAGGAATTTCTTTCTGTTTGACCAAAAAGTATTAAGCATTTTAGTTAAATCAATCAATGATGAGAAGAAGGGTGAATCTTAGTTAACAGTAATAAAATCTAGACCAAATATTAAATGAGATAGGCGAAATGACCGGCGTTAGCTAGTATGTTTGAGCTGATTAAATGCTCATGAATGCAACAACATAAATGTGCAATAAATATAGATAAATGCGACAAAGGGAATTTACTACCCAATTATTGCAAGATTCGGATGATTCTTTCCCCTGACAGCAGCGTGGAAAGAAGGGAATAAAAGAGGGTTCAGGGATCTTTGGATCTTGTGAATATAGAATCAAAAAATGTATGCCTGAATAATGCATTCAATGAACAAGACAACTTTAGTATATTCTCTCAGGTCAACCTTTTACAGAGTGTTTTTCTTCTCATAAAATGAAGATCCCCCTTTTGTTCTCTATCTCTTCCTATTTATAAGGGATATTTCCCAAAAACCCTAAAAAAGTACAAAATAAGGACTATTCAAAGGAATATTCTTTATATCCATATCTGAACCTATGCTACTGTTATCCCTTCATCTCAGCTGCCCGTCTTTGGCATCAGTGTTTTTGAGAGCAGCCTTCAATTATCACACCGTGGTCGACCCCGTCCGTGGTCTGGCTTATCCACTGTTGCCAAGTCGCCAAATTTCGACCAATACAGTTAGTCCCTCCGCTTGTTGAGGTCGTGGTCCTATACGCCCTCAATAAGAGGACCTAATTTGCCTCTGTTTCGGAGGAATTTGGTTGTGTTGAATAAGTCGGGCCGACCGAGGTGGAGAGAATGGCACAACTAGTGAAGTCGTGATTGTGTGGCTACCATGGGGTGGCGTCATAGCCACACGCGTCATCATTGCGCATCTTCCCGAGACAGTGTCTGCGTGCCTGCCGCTTTGGTTTTAGTGCTGTTGACAACTCTTTGCTTCGATTCTCGCGCCAGCCGGCCCTTATAAATAGATGGGGGTTTCATTTTTCAGAAGTTTTCTCATCCTGTTCCTTGCATGAACTCCATTCTTCTTTGATCTTCTCTGCTAGTTTCTGCCTCTGGTTTCGTTATTCTGATTCCATTTCTCTCCTCCTTACCTAGTTGTTATCTTCTTCTTTGGGTTTGGTAGTATATATTTCATTGTCGAAAACATGTCACAAACTCTTCGAATTCATGATGAAGTTTCCGATGCCACGCCGTTATCGATGGCTCCTCCTTCCGGTGGTGAGGCATTTATGGCTAAAGAGGATGAGAGTTTTCCTACCGCGGAGGAGATAGTTCCCAGAAATCCTTTGTCCAGAAATGATTTTCCCAAAGAGCCTGCTCCTGCTCCCGCTCAGGGGATCTCCGAGACTGGCCCGTCTCATATAGCTGAGCTTCGATCCACATATCGCATCCCCCCTCACGTCGAGATAGTTCCGGCTGGTGGCGATATCGTGAAGGTCCATCGACCTGGGGTATTGTGCCTTCTACGTCTACCCGTTCTTGATCGGTTATACTCTTCCTCTTTTTCCACTAGCGGAGGAATTTTGCCAGTTTTACAACGTCTGCCCAGCACAGCTCTCTCCTTATCTGTATAAAGCTTTTCTGATGCTGACGAAGTATGCGAAATCGGCTGATTGTGAGGTTGATGTTCGTCACTTGCTGCACTTATTCTCGCCAAGTTTTTATAGGGGTACTATGATACACCTACGGCGTCGCAGGACCAGAGGGCAGATAGTCAGAACGGACGACAGGACGAATCGGAAGTTCTGGCACAAGTACTTTTTTATTAAGATCGAGCACTTGGTGGCGGACCCGACTGGGTTCCCTGAGCAGTGGAACCATAAGCGTAAGTGTTTGTCATATGCTCGTTGTTATTTTTTTTGTCCTTTCATTTCGGCTCATTTGCGGTCTCTATTTTTCAGCTGAAAGGCGTGCACCTTCCCCTGTCCTCGACATTGAAGATTGGGTGGCTCGCCTGCTGCCCCATATGGCGGGGATTCGTGATTGGCGGTCTTCTACAAGCGCTTTGAGCCGAAGATCCCGTCTAGTAAGTGTTACTTTTTCTTCAGCTTATTGTTATTCTCCATTACTCGTTGATACGACCTCTTTTTGGTGCCAGGTCGATGGGTTTCCAAGAAGAAAGCTCCAGTGTCGGCCTTTCGCCAGGCTATTGCATCAGCAGGGATGCAATTTACTTTGGCTGAGTCCGTCCGCGGAGGTCGTACGCAAGCTCCGTCAACGAGGGATTACCCCCCTCAGAGTGTTGCTGTACATGATGAGATCTCTTCCCGGCCTGTCTACCACCTTGTAGACGAGTCGTCTAATGGAGAGGAGTCGCCATCGAGAAAGAGGCAAAGAATGGAGCTTGGGAAGGCCGTCGACACTGGTATTGAACCGAGGAAAATCATTGCTCCGGGAGCTTGTGCCAGAGGCAAGGGCCGTATTTATGTCGGATGTTGTTATGGTGGGGAGGTCCTCTAGGGTCGAGGGGTTACATGAAGGCGGCGAGCCTGTACAGACCGCAGAAGGTGGTGCGTTGTCCGCAGCCGGAGGAGATGGAGCCGTACTTGCGGGGGACGATGGTTCAAGCTCGGACATCGATCTTGAAGAGGTGCGAGCCTTCTTGGAGAGGAACACTCGTGTGGAAGTGAGGACGGAGGGTCCTAACCGGCACGTAATCATTCCCGTGGGTTATGACCTTTTGGCTAACTCTGAACGGGTGGTGCCGTCCTTTTCCCCCTTGTGCGCGGCTTATGAGAACACGGCGTTACAGACGATGAGTGATGCAGAGCTATCGCTGAGTATTTCTGGCATGGGTTTGCGAGTAAGTGTTTTTTAATGCTAGGATTTGTTTTGCCTGCGTAATCTGCTTATGCTAACTTCTTTCTTTTGCATGTCTGACTCTCATCATGGAGATCGAGCGTGACCGGCGGGAGGAGCGGAGGACGGCCATTTTTAAGAAGGTGACCTCTAAATACAAAGAGTACCGTACCAAGCACCGAATGCTGGCCGACGTCTTTAACCAAGATAACGAGTTTCAGCTGTTTCATAACGGGCTCAAACAGAAGGAGGAGGAGTTGGTGAGGAAAGTTGAGGAGCTGAAGGAGCGGGATGATGAGCTAATGAAAGCCATAGGTCGATGCAGCGAGCTTGAGGTTGCTCTTAAGGCCAAGGAGGATGAACTCGAGGTGAGCAAGGGGGTGATGGCTGAGAACGCCGACCTTCAAGCGCGGGTGGCTTCCTTAACTGCTGAGCTTGGGCGGAGGGACACGGAGGTTGTCGATCTGAGGGGCTAGTTGAGCGTTAAGGTTGAGGAATTGACTCGTGCCGAAAAAGGCAGAATGGCCGCCATGTCTAAAGCAGCGGCCTTAGATGATGCCCTCTGTGTTTGTACGTCTGAGTGAGACAATGAGGTGGAGACATCGACGCTCAAGATGGCGAGGTTAGAAGAGCAGATCCAGGATCTGGAGGCAAAGTTGTCCGGATTAAATGAGCAGGTTGTTGCTTTGAAGGCTGAGGAAGTGCGACGGCAGTCGCAACCATCTATGTCTCATACTTCTGTCGACCCCGTCGTGCCGCGGGAGTTGTATGAGATGGGGGTTCATGCCGAGGCTCAGCTTGATGTGTACTAGTCCCTGAAGGCCGATGGGAATGTTTTCGAGGCAGAACTCGAGGGTGTCCGTGTTAAAGCACGTGCGGCCCGTGAAGCTTGCGGTTGTGCCCCCGGTACGCCCAATGGGGATGATGTTGATGATGATACAGACAGGCTCGCCTCCGATTTTGGTATAATGATGAATACGCCGATGGGGATGACGCGACGTAAAGCCGTTGTACTTATTTTTGTTTTGTCCTGCTATTTTTGTGAGGGCGTCTTTAGGCCCTTTGTAAAAAGTTTTGTAATATGACAGTTGTAATGGAATGATTACCTTTTTGCTATGTACTTCCGGATTGTCGTTGTCTTTTTGTTTGCTACGCGGTGAAGTCCCTAACTTTTTCGGCCGCATGCGTGTAGTGTTTTGGCGTAGTCGATCGTAGATCTTAAAGTAATTCGAGCGAGGTAGAATGTAAAATAATTCGAGCGAGGTCGAATGTGTGGCGATTCGAGCGAGGTCGAATGTAAAATGATTCGAGCGAGGTCGAATGTGTGGCGATTCTAGCAAGGTCGAATGTAAAATAATTTGAGCGAGGTCGAATGTGTGGTGATTCGAGTGAGGTCTGTAAAATAATTCGAGCGAGGTCGAATGTAAAGTGATTCGATCGAGGTCGAATGTAATGTAATTCGAGCGAGGTCGAATGTGGAGTATGAAGAGACTTGGCAGAGAGTAAAAATGTCACGACCCAAACTCCGCCCCGATCGTGATGGCGCCTCTCGTGAAGACAAGGCCAGCCAGACCATTCCAGAACACCTCTTTTAAGCAGTTAAACAGTTCATAAACAGTTTAAATATGATTTCATGATATTAATTAGCGGAAATACAACCCAACACAGCCCTAATCGGGTTGTCACAAGTCACGAGCATCTAATGGAGTATAAATACGACTACAAGGCCCGTAATATACAAAATAGGACAGATAAACAAAAGGGAGAAATGCGATGCTGCGAACGCTGGCAGTCACCTCGCTAAACTCTGATAACTTAGCCTCCGATCAGCTCAGAACCCGCTACCGGGGGAACAAATACCTGCATCTGCACGCGAGGTGCAGGGAGTAAAGTGAGTACTCCAACTCAGTGAGTAATAAAGGTAAATAATAACTGAGCAGTAAGAAATCACGTAAGGCACACCATCATGCTGTACAGAGCAGTGTAAAACCCTTTGAGAAAAATAATGAAGCTGTGAAATCTTAGAAAAAACGCCTTAGCTCAGTTTAAGACTCTTTTGAAAATGGCTTTTTCAACAGTTATGCAAATGAATGCAAAACGAATAGTGCAGATAAGCACAGAAATCCGCCCCTTGGGCAATCCACTCACTCAGCAAATAATGCCAGGCAATCAGGTAGATACCCCGTGAAGTAACACAGACAACAGATAATGGCAGACAAATGAAATAAAGTAAAACACATAGAAGAGAACTAGTACCGCTGCGGCGTGCAGCCCGATCCACATATCGCTGCAGCGTGCAGCCCGATCCATATCGTCGACTGCGCTCACTGGGGGTGTGCAGACTCCGGGAGGGGTCCCTTACGGCCCAAGCGCAATATCAAGCCATCTCGTGGCATCAAATCTAGGCCCTTGGCCTCATACCAGTATCAGTATAACACTGCTGCGGCGTGCAGCCCGATCCGTGTATATATATATATATATATATATATATATTGCTGCGGCGTGCAGCCCGATCCAAAAGTATCCTCACAATACAGGCCCTCGGCCTAACTTAGTCAACAAAATCACATAAGCCACTTGGGCAACAATAAACATGATGCTCAGCCCAAAATATTATTGGAAATATCATTTCAAGTGTTAAAGCAAGTAATCTTGGCTGAGTTTTGAAAATAGTGAAAAAAATACATGACTGAGTTCAAGTATAAAATTAAAACAGTGAGGAAATATCAACGACCATCCCCGAAGGGGTTCAAATAGCTAGCACGAAGCCCAAATATGGCAATCAGCCCAAGTCATGATGATAACAAATAAGTTTTAGTCAATTACACAGTAAAATCATCAATCGGGATGGACCAAGTCACAATCCCCAACGGTGCTCTACCCCACGCTCGCTATCCGGCGTGCAAGTCACCTCAATATAGCACTACGATGTGCAATCCGGGGTTTCAAACCGTCAGGATATCATTTACAATCATTACTCACCTCGAACCGGCAAAATCTCTAGCTCGCGATGCCTTTGCCCCTCAAATCAGCCTCCACGCGCGTCGAATCTATCCAAAAATCAGAAACACATCACAATATGCTAAGGGAACAAAGCCCAAGCGAAAATAATCAATAACGAGCACAAATCCCGAAATTACCAAAACCCGAGCCCCGGGAGCACTTCTCGAAACTCAGAAATTTTCACATCATTAGATTCCTTATCACTCCACGAGTCTATGCATATAAAGAACACCAAAATCGGAGTCCAAATGACCCCTCAAATCCCAATTTAAAATTCCAAAATTCCAAGCCCTAGTTCTTCCATTTTTGTTCAAGTTTCCATGAATTTCTAGCTAGATTTCACAATAGAATCACGTTTTAGGTTCAGAAATCTTACCTCCAATCAATTCTCCTTGAATCCCTCTTTAATCACCTTAAAAAAGCTCTCAAAATGCTCAGCTATGGAGGAAAAATGACCCAAAATCGCGGATGAAATGTTTAACAAACTTTCTGCCCAGTTCTGATATTCCTTCATCGCGATCACGACCCAGGCCTCGCGATCGCGAAGCACTAAATTTCAACTTCCCAAAATAACACTATGCGAACGCGATACTGCTGCTGCGAACGCGATGCTTCCTCTCTCCAAACTATGCGAACGCGTGACTCCAGACGCAAACACGAAGGGCAATGACCCCAGACCCACAAATCCTTATACGCGAACGGGGGGGGACCTTATGCGAACGCGAAGCACAAACCTCTAGCCCTCCGTGATCGCGAACCCTCAAACGCGAATGCGAAGAGCAATTTCCTGCCTTCCGAAATTTCTTCTACGCGATCGCGAAGGCCAAAAACTCTGCAACACCTGAACAGCAAAATCTGCAATCTCACAAGTCAAAAATGGTCCGATTGACCATCCGAAACTCACCCGAGGCCCCCCGAGACCTCAACCAATAGCACCAACATATCCTAAAACCTCATTCAAACTTGTTCCAATCATCAAAACGCCTCAAACAACGTCAAATTACCCAAAACTCATCGAATTCAAGCCTAAGTTTTCTAAAAACTTCCGAAACACGCTTTTGATCAAAAACCCAACCAAACCACATCCGAATGACCTGAAATTTTGCACACACATCCCAAATCACATAACGAAGCTACAACAACTCTCGAAATTCCATTCCGACCCTCGGATCAAAATCTCACCTATCGACCGGAAATCGCCAAAATACTAACTTCGCCAATTCAAGCCAAATTCTACACCGGACCTCCAAAACCACTTCCGATCACACTCCTAAGTTATAAATTACTCAACGAAGCTAACCAAACCATAAAAACTCCGATCCGAGCTCATATACCAATAAGTCAACTCTTGGTCAAACCTTTCAAATTCAAAGCTTTCAATTGAGACTGTTCTTTCAAATTCATACGGTTTTCCGTGAAAACCAAAACCAACGATCTACGTCAGGCATAACACATTACACGGGGCAAGTCATGCCCGAGAACTGGCGATCAAAGTGCAAAAGCTCAAAACGACCGGTCGGGTCGTTACATCCTCCCCCACTTAAACACATGTTCGTCCTCGAACGTACTCAAAGTTGTTTTAAAAGACAACCAATAGCTGAATAACCTTACCATGCATATACCCGGGGGTGATCCCATGTCACCCTATCTCGTATAGGTCCCAATACACGTAGTAGCTGAAATTACACAATCCAATTTAGCTTATAAATCATAGAACCACATTTCCACTACCGATATCATCCACAAGACCAAAATCTCACATCTATACTCTGAATAAGCCCGAACCAGCTGTAATAACCCATACCTGCAACCTCAGGTGCAATTACATGATAAACCACATAACTTTAACGCTCGTAGCAATAACTTCTATTCACAGCATTTGTACACAACACCCAAATACTGATAGAAAAACTCTCATCAACTAAGTCTCATTCCAACACTTTCATATGCTGCCAATGATCAATGAAACACACAATAACTCATAACCATTTCTCAGATCAACCATTCATGAAGCCACTTCTCCTCTGGCAATACCATAGCAAATTTCCGAGCCGAACCTCGATCTTACCCTTCCGACATGCTGAAATCGAATCCGTTCGTATTCATTAATGATCCCAACGATCTCCTCTAATCCAACACACCACTCTGGTGACATGACACGTCAATAGAGGCCTAAGCCACAACTAGCATAATACGCGCACCAATATGCAACAATGAAAGAGCTGTACCACACGCTCACCAGTATCACCACAACACAAGGTTGAGAACCCATCTCACATCATAGAATAGAACACCCGAATCTAACCCGCAAGGTCATATCTCCACATAGCCTCGCTGCAATGCACGATCCTATCCAAACACTGCTCCACATGAGACACCTCAAGTCACTATGCCCGAAATTGACAACCACGCACAATTTGATGTCTGGAACCAAAGCAAACATTACACCCTCGGTGAAATAAGTAACATATACCACGCAAACCCGATAGGACATAACCGATACGCCATTCACCGAGCAACGCCCAATTACTTTTCCCACTCGACTTCCACTATGAACCCCAATAGAACCGCACCATATGTGCCCATAACCAACAAATCATAACGTCTCACAACACAGAAAGGAAACTCATAGATCTCCCAGATCACTAGTAAGATCAACAACGGACGGATCAACCTACCCCTCAACAACACAATTCGGGGCCAACCAAGCCGACTCAAGCTAGAACACGCGTCCACATTGGCCTGCCAACGAACTCCTTGCCAAGGAAGCCTGAAGCTGCTCCTTCCACTACCATAACTCCTGCCAGAGCCATACGATACGGTGCCCGACACCAAATCAATACCGAAATCCACAACCTCGCCCGGCGACATGCCCGGCCACAAGAAACACATCCGAAAAGTCCCTCAACACCAGAGCTGAATCAATATAAGGAGCCTCAGCACTGACACTCAACACAAGAGCCCAAGTAAGAAAGACAATCCTTCCCAGCCGTCCGCTGGGTCTTTGAAATATAACCCACTCTACTAGAACATAATCCTACGCATCTCGCCACTCAACCCGTGGCATTTTCGGCATAGCCCATAGCGTAATAGTCCAGAATAGTCCAACACTGAGACAACCAGTCTGAACTCCAACATCACATCCAAAATCTAGCATATCAGCAAAGAAAGATCTACTCGAGCCTCCAAGTCCCGAAAGCCGCTAAACGGTGCCGATACACACCATCCACAACCACAATATAGCCTGCACATGAAAACTCCCAGTCTCCAACTCCATATAGCACACGAATCATCGTACCTGAATCCCAATTTTGCCGTCCGAAAGCATACCACCTTAAATACCCCATCATCCCGTGATAGATACTCTAAAGTTTTCCTGTGCCACCAAGCACCCGAATATCACCAGTCGATCTAACAAGAAAGTGCCGCAATATTACCGAGGTGCCATCAACTTAATCACATTACCCTTTCTCTGAACATATACTATCGTCAAATGACTTCCAAATAGAAATGTCATTCCCTTAACTATCTGAGGCTACCCGCTGCTCAAGAGTTTTATGAACTCCCTTTCAGAACTGAACTGTAGCCTAACACACGCAAGTCTCGGTCCTCCACAACATACCGCATGTACCATACTCTCTGAGGATAACATGAAAACTTTATCTCCCTTTCGAGCCACAACCATCTACGCACTCAACTAGTCAAGAACTTTCCATTGGTCCCATGTAGAAGAAGAATCACTGTACATCCCATGCTCCGCACGCCCATAGAAAATATACATCTCCAAACCACGGTAAAACCCAACAAGAACTCTCCCAATTCCATTTGCACAAACTAAACTGCCGGGACTGAATCCTTCTAACTAGACCAAGCTAAGCAAGCCGTCAAACCCAAGAGCATCGCTGCAAAATACTTGTATGAACTCATTACCTCGAACACACACAAAGAATTAATCATATCCTTACCATGCCGATCCGGTCTACTATCAGGCTACCCCATCTATCTAAATTTCCTTCTGATTCATCTTCAACTTGATATTTCCCCTTGCTGTAGCACCACAATTCCTCAACCCAGGCTTACCACACGAGACCCAAGCATAAAACCATACTGTCCGAAACCCATAAATCGCTGAATACTCCTTAAATATTCCCCGAAACACCACACTCGAGAATACTTTACTCTGCAGAACTTCCTGCGAATCTAAATCCGTTACCTTCACTTTCCTGATACTGGTACATAGAATCCCATAATTAACATAGAAATACCATAAATCTGGACCTCTTCCAATGAAAACACAGTTTCTAACCACACACGTAACTTTAAAATACCCGATTGTTTGCTGTAGAATCTTGAACATATTAGAGCCATCCTCGCAAGTCATTAACCCTCATTCAAACTGCAATTTACCTGACCTAATGTACAGAGCCACCCGTGCCTCATTGGCACTCCGATACCGCAGAAAGAAATCCTCATCCCATTACAATCAAGCAACTTCCTGCTCTATATACCGAGCATTCTTTACCAACAACAACTCTAGACATTCCGTGATTCTCATACCCTATGAAGCATAATATAACCTTTGTCAAAATTTTCCTTTACTCTAGCCATAGCTAATTCACTCGCACACCCCAAACTGGAACTAACATAGCACCTAACCATGCAATCAACTGCTCACAGCCAACTCCCCCACTTGGCTCGTAGCCATAGATCAAGATACACTCAATAACTCATGACATTTTTACTCTATTGATGCCACAATACCATAGTGAGATTAAACTCAAATCATTTATAAGTTTGTGAAAACACAGATCATCTAGTACTATAAATCTTCTACAAATCTCGCGTTCATCCCCGCAACAGTTAAGCCCACTCTCTTAAGCGACTCGGAATTTCAAATTTCAACACGTACTTTTCAATTACACATGAGATCTTCCAACATACACATAGGGATCACACCACTTCAGAACACTCCGCAGGAGATAACCCACCTGCTTCGCCTCAATATAACATTTCTGTATTCCTTCTACCGTCATAAACTGTCCGTAGTCACTTAGTCTTTCTGAGTCTGAACTCATACCGCAACATGGATTTTCACTCGAAACCAGATAACATGAAAGATATCCTTCACACGCTCAAAACTCGGGGCTATACCTCGAATCACGATGGAATTCAAACACCTAATAGTTCTCTTATCATCCAGTAGACCTTTGTCGTCACTTCCAAGTCACGTAAATACATCTCGCAGTACTAACATACTCGTCACGTGGCTATCCAGCCATCACTTCCACTAATAGGGACAATACCGAACATATAAGTTCAAAACACTTACTCACACACTCAGCACCTCGGTGCTCAAGCCATAGGAAAAGATCCGGCCTCAAGTCCTTCAGACTGGCCCAACATCAACTCACAGAAATCACATCTCGCCCCTCGATCGGGGAATCACAAGCCATCAAGGCACATCTGATACTGAGCGCTCATGCGTGCATACGAACGCATGGAAGGGATTTCAAGAGTTACTTTTCAAGCTGAATCAAGGACGCGCGATGAGAATTCAAGAATGTGAAGTTTTCCTAAAGGTTCCGTAGCCTCTCGAGGATAAATACAGACGTCTCCGTACCAATCCACGAGACTCTACTAAACCTGCTCATGACTCGTGAGACCTAGTAACCTAGGCTCTGATACCAACTTGTCACGACCCAAACTCCGCCCCGATCGTGATGGCACCTCTCGTAAAGACAAGGCCAGCCAGACCATTCCAGAACACCTCTTTTAAGCAGTTAAATAGTTCATAAACAGTTGAAATATGATTTCATGATATTAATTAGCGGAAATACAACCCAACACAGCCCTAATCGGGGTGTCACAAGTCAGGAGAATCTAATGGAGTATAAATACGACTACAAGGACCGTAATATACAAAATAGGACAGATAAACAAAAGGGAGAAATGCGGTGCTGCGAACGCTGCCAGTCATCTCGCTAAACTCTGATAACTTAGCCTCCGATCAGCTTAGAACCCACTACCGGGGGAACAAATACCTGCATCTGCACGCGAGGTGCAGGGAGTAAAGTGAGTACTCCAACTCAGTGAGTAATAAAGGTAAATAATAACTGAGCAGTAAGAAATCACGTAAGGCACACCATCATCAATCGGGATGGACCAAGTCACAATCCCCAACGGTGTTCTACCCCACGCTCGCTATCCGGCGTGCAAGTCACCTCAATATAGCACTACGATGTGCAATCCGGGGTTTCAAACCCTCAGGATATCATTTACAATCATTACTCACCTCGAACCGGCAAAATCTCTAGCTCGCGAGGCCTTTGCCCCTCAAATCAGCCTCCACGCGCATCGAATCTATCCAAAAATCAGAGCGAATACATCACAATATGCTAAGGGAACAAAGCCCAAGCGAAAACAATCAATAACGGGCACAAATCCCGAAATTACCAAAACCCGAGCCCCGGGCTCACTTCTCGAAACTCAGAAATTTTTACATTATTAGATTCCATATCACTCCACGAGTCTATGCATATAAAGAACACCAAAATCGGAGTCCAAATGACCCCTCAAATCCCACTTTAAAATTCCAAAATTCCAACCCCTAGTTCTTCCATTTTTGTTCAAGTTTCCATGAATTTCTAGCTAGATTTCACAATAGAATCACGTTTTAGGTTCAGAAATCTTACCTCCAATCAATTCTCCTTGAATCCGTCTTTAATCACCTTCAAAAAGCTCTCAAAATGCTCAGCTAGGGAGGAAAAATGACCCAAAATCGCGGATGAAATGTTTAACAAACTTTCTGCCCAGTTCTGATATTCCTTCATCGCGATCACGACCCAGGCCTCGCGATCGCGAAGCACTAAATTTCAACTTCCCAAAATAACACTATGCGAACGCGATACTGCTGCTGCGAACGCGATGCTTCCTCTCTCCAAACTATGCGAACGCGTGACTCCAGACGCGAACACGAAGGGCAATGACCCCTGACCCACAAATCCTTATACGCGAACGCGGGGGACCTTATGCGAACGCGAAGCACAAACCTCTAGCCCTCCGTGATCGCGAACCCTCAAACGCGAATGCGAAGAGCAATTTCCTGCCTTCCGAAATTTCTTCTACGCGATCGCGACACCACCTACGCGATCGCGAAGGCCAAAAACTCTGCAACACCTGAACAGCAAAATCTGCAATCTCACAAGTCAAAAATGGTCCGATTGACCATCCGAAACTCACCCGAGGCCCCCGAGACCTCAACCAATAGCACCAACATATCCTAAAACCTCATTTAAACTTGTTCCAATCATCAAAACGCCTCAAACAACATCAAATTACCCAAAACTCATCGAATTCAAGCCTAAGTTTTCTAAAAACTTCCGAAACACGCTTTTGATAAAAAACCCAACCAAACCACATCCGAATGACCTGAAATTTTGCACACACATCCCAAATCACATAACGAAGCTAGAACAAATCTCAAAATTCCATTCCGATCCTCGGATCAAAATCTCACCTATCGACCGGAAATCGCCAAAATACTAACTTCGCCAATTCAAGCCAAATTCTACACCGGACCTCCAAAACCACTTCCGATCACACTCCTAAGTTATAAATTACTCAACGAAGCTAACCAAACCATAAAAACTCCGATCCGAGCTCATATACCAATAAGTCAACTCTTGGTCAAACCTTTCAAATTCAAAGCTTTCAATTGAGACTGTTCTTTCAAATTCATACGGTTTTCCGTAAAAACCAAAACCAACGATCTACGTCAGGCATAACACATTACACGGGGCAAGTCATGCCCGAGAACTGGCGATCAAAGCGCAAAAGCTCAAAACGACCGGTCGGGTCGTTACAAAAAATGCTGCTTTATTTCATTCATTGGAGAATATCGTGGTGGAGAGTAAAATATGCTGCTTTATTTCATTCATTGGAGAATATTACAAGCGTTCTTTATTCCATACATATATTGGAGAAGTTTCCGTGTATCCAGTCCCTTCATCGTATGGCCTGGAGAAGTAGTCGGCAGGCGGGGCGATGAATTATACTTGAACTTCGAGACGTCCCCTTTGTCGCCTCATTAAAAACCTCTCCGAGAAAAACCAATTGGGAAAAAACACGGATGAGGGAAAAAGAGTACGACGCGGGGGGCATCTGTTTTCAAAAGTTAAAGTATTTGAGGTCGGCGATGTTCCAATTGTTTTGCAGTAGTTTTTCTTCCATAGTTTCTAGTTGAAAAGATCCTTTGTTTGCTGCTGCCGTGATCTTATATGGCCCATCCCAATTGGTTCCTAGTTTGCCTTCTTTCGAATCTTTGCTCGCCTGTGTTTTAGCCTTGTGTACATAGTCTCCGACTTTGAGCGGTCGTACTTTAGCTTTTTTGTTGTAGTACCGTTCTGCTTGTTGCTTTTGGGCTACCATTCTTACATAAGCCATGTCTCTTCGCTCCTCAGCTTCATCGAGGTCCTGTTTTCTATTTTTGTCGTTGCTTGGCCCACTTTCGTTGGAGTATCTCAGACTGGGTTCACCGACCTCAACCGGTATCATGGCGTCAGTCCCGTAGACTAGTGAGTATGGCGTTTCTCCTGTGCTTGTTTTCGGCATGGTGCGGTATGCCCACAGTATCTCTGGGAGTAATTCCGGACATAGTCCCTTAGCATCTTCAAGTTTTTTCTTCAAGATATTCAGTGTTGTTTTGTTGGAGGATTCGTCCTGTCCGTTGCCAGCGGGGTGATATGGCATAGAGAGTATTCGCTTGATGTGCCATTTTTTGAAGAACTCGTCGATCTTCTTTCCGGTGAACTGGGGTCCATTGTCATAGCTGATTTCTTTGGGGATGCCGAAGCGGCATATGATGTTTCTCCATATGAATGTGATAACTTCCTGTTCGTGTATTTGGGCGAACGTACCTGCTTCTACCCATTTGTAGAAATAAGCAGCTAAGACTAAAAGAAATCGTACATCACCTCGCCCTGCTGGGAGGGGTTCGATGATGTACATTTCAGGTTTGATGAATGGCCATGGAGATGTAACAGAATGGAGGTGCTCGCTCGCTTGGTGTATCATAGGGGCATATCTTTGGCACTTTTCGCATTTCTTGACATAATCGGCGGCTTCTTTTTTCATTGTGGGCCAATAATATCCTGCTCGAATGAGGCATCTGACGAGGGCCCGATTGCCAGTATGGGTGCCGCAGTGGCCTTCGTGTACTTCCTCGAGTACGCGCCTTGTTTGATTCGGCGCTAGGAACTTCGCTAAGGGGTCTCCAAACGTTCTTTTGTATAACTCGTGACTTATGAGGCTGTATCTGGCCGCCTGCATTCGAAGCTTTTTGGCTTCTTTTTTGTCTGCTAGGAGTTTTTCTTCCTACAATTATGCTATAATACGGTTGCGCCAGTCCCAAGTCAAATTTACATAGTGTACCTCGAGTTGGTCTATCGATGAATGTAGGAGGGTGACCACTTTTTCCTTTGTGATGTTTTTGGTGGATGCTGCTAATTTGGCGAGGCCGTCTGCTTCGATGTTTTGTGCTCGAGGTATCTGGTCGAGTCGACATGCATCGAATTCCGGTAGCAATTTATGAATTTCTGCCTGGTACCTTTGTAGCCTCTGTTCGTTGATTTGGAAAGTCCCTATGACTTGGTTGACAACGAGTTGCGAGTCGCATCTAAGGATGACTCGGCGTGCTCCGTATTTGAGAGCTAGTTTCAATCCTGCAATTACGGCCTCGTTGTTAGTCATATCAGGACACCGTATGGACAGGCGAATGACTTCGCCTGTTGGGACCTCGAGTACGAGTCCCAGTCCAGATCCTGACGCGTTGGATGCGCCATCAGTGTATAGGACCCATAGGTCGGGCAGATCAGAGGAGTGTGCGGATGCCATAGCATCCAAGGCCGCGTCCGAAACCCAGAAATCTGGGCATATAAATACCAAGTTGGGGGAGAAAGTATTTTGAGTATTGGGGGTTAGGAATCTTGAGGTGAAGGGGAGATTTTAAGCTCAAATCAAGTCCAATCGACCAAGGTAAGTTGTTAATGTTGTTTTGGGTTTATTCTTACTCAATATACATGAGTTCTAACATCATTCTTGCATCCAAATGCTAGATTTCATCATTAAATCCTCAAGAACACTAAAATTACCAAAATTGTAATTTTTCAATATTGAGCTACTGGAGGTAATTTCAATGCTTCAAACTCGTTTATTATGAGTAGTTAGAAGTATTCGAAGTATCTTTTACAAGTTTTAATGGTTGAAAGATTGGATTATAAAACTTTAGTTCATGACATGAATAGTAATTTGAGAAAATAAGAGAGAAGATGAATGGTAATCCTGGCGATAGAATTTATGAACACAATGAACCCATGGAATCATTTATTAGCAAAAGATGGAAGTGATCAACTAAGTAATCACCCGAATTGTATATTTTGCAAGTGTTGATTATGGTGGCAATGGACAATTGGTGTAGTATCATTAATGATTTCAAATGGGTATTAAAATATAAGATGAAGTTGAATGGTCTAACTTGTAAATCTATTTGGCGATTTGAGTTGTTAGATAGCCAACTTATGAGCCATATATGGATGTTGATCAATATATTAGGTCATATTTTAATATAGTTAGGATATCTAATTTTAGATATCGACATGTTGGTGATGTTGAGTATTTTAATCAACGTTGGGATGATGGAGGAGGATTGAAAGCTTGTGAATGTTAATAAAGCGAAAGTGAGGTAAGTTGATTAAAACTTACTCTTCTTGAGGATTTTCTCTAAAAGCATGTTTTGAGTCAATACTTAAGTTGTTGCAAATGTGCTTTCGTGCTTGTGGGGACAAACAAGTACGGATGTCTCCATATACTAGAATATTATATTGCATATGTAGTGTCATACCGTTTTATAAAATTTTATTTTAAATCTTGTTGGCAAAATGACACTCAAGGTATATGTTATAAGTTTTTATCAAAACTTACGTGACAAGAGTATACATATTTGAGTGCTAAAGATAAGTTTTCATGGAAAGTATTTCTTTTGGAAATTGACGAACAGAATAACACTTGTGGTATCTTTTAAAGATTGATGTTAAATTGCTAAAGGCTTTAGCATGTAAAAGGTTATTTATTTAATTTTTGTTCAAATGATTTAGATTTTTCTATAAATGTTATGAGTTGATAAAAATAGATCCTTTGAAGCTACTATGCTATGAATCTATTTTTGAAGTATTAAATGTGTTGGGAGTTACTTGTGTTCACCGAGATTGACTTCGGATATACCGTGTTCGTTGTCATGAAACTACACACGCCGGTGTAGGCGTAGATGGCCACTTTGTGGTATAGACTACGGCAGAGTGCTCTCCCTCGAGAGAGTACTATATTGTGATATTATTAGCATGGCTGAGTCGATTCGTACGGCACTACGATGAGACGACCTGAGCAAGTAGGGTATATGATGCTTGCCGCTAGGTACAAAACCTAGTTGACCTTCTTATGTCGGTGATGGTATAGTACTCCCAGTGAAAGGTAAGGATGATTTTCTTATGTTTAGGTCTAAGGAGCCGAAAGTGATTTCAATGACTTAAAGCAAATGAAATTATTTTGTATGATTTTAATCAAAATCTTGGTTTGGTGTAAATATTTTAAAAGTTTATATATTGGGTTATATTTCACTTGGGTTTTATTCAAAATGATAAGGGTCATGAATTGATAGAAATTTTTATCGTTTTATTTCAAATATTGGTGCATTATTTTTATAAAGTTTGTCCCAAGAACTTAAGTTAGAGAGAGTCTATGACACTTATTGAGTATCGCTGTGGTGTACTCAGCCCTTAGGGGCCCCCCTCCAGGGCCCTGCTTACTTTACATGTTTCAGGATGAGTATGATACGTGGCATGCGGTCGGGACTAGGATGACTCTCTTCCTGAAGTATATGGTGAGGCAACACTCCTATTTTGTGGTAGCTATCATGTTGTTTTCCTTAGATTATGCTAGTCGGGTATTGGCCCAAGTACTTAATCTATTCTTTGGTATAGAGGCTCGATAGATAGTTGTGAAAGGTTGTAGTAATGGGGTTGTACTCGACATACATGAAAATATAATTATTTTACTTAGTTTCATTGTTATTATCATGAAAGGTGTTATCTATGATTTTGAATTAGAAAATATTTTATCATTTAACTTGAAAATGTATATGATTTTCAAGGAGCTTCCACAGTTAAATTGGTTTTCATGCATATGATTTAGGTGCATCATATGGGTTGGTTCACTCAGGTCGGGTAGTGTGCCGGGTGCTGGTCAGGTAGATTTGGGTCATGACAAACTTGGTATCAGAGCACTAGGTTCTATGTCGAGTCCTAGGAAGTCTATAGAGCCGTGTCAAATAGAGTCCCTCTTATCGATGTATTGCCGGCCACTCTTATATTGTGGAGGCTACAATGACATCTAGGGTGTTTCGCTTTCTTCATACTCCAGATCGTGCGTTTGTGCCTGAAGTGAGAGTACGGATTCTCGATCGTAATAATTACTTGTTGTGGAACATATAGAAGTGTAACGATCCAACCAGTCGTTATGAGCATTTGCACTTCGCTCGCTTGTTTGAGGGCATGAGTAGCTCCATATGTGAATCATCATTTTTGGTTTTCAGGTTATTCAGAATTGATTTGCAAGAATGAAATTCAAAGTTAAAGCTTAAGTTTGGAAGTTTGACCGGGGAGTTGACTTTTTGATATCAGGATCCAAATCCGATTCCGAAAATTGGAATAACTCCATTATGTCAATTATGATTTATGTGCAAAATTTGGGGTAAATCGGATGTGATTTGATAGGTTTCGACATCGGATATAGAAGTTTGAGGTTCAAGTTCATTAAACTTGACTTACTATGCGATTCATGTTTTTGTTGTTGTCTGATGTGATTTGAGGGCTCGACTAAGTTTATATGGTATTTTAGGACTTAATGGTACCTTTGGTTGAGGTCTCGGGGGCCTCGGGTGTGTTTCGGTGTGAGTTTTGAGCGAGTCTGGATATTTCGTCACTCTGATATTGTTCTGGTACTTTTGGGGGTGCGAACCACACATTTTGGGGTGCTGAGGCGAAGGAGAGGTGCGTACCGCACATAAGAGTGCGGACCTCAGCAGAAAAGTGCGGACCTCGGAGGAGGAGTGCGGACCGCACAATTCTGCCTGCGGCCGCACTCCAGGGAGATTATGCAGATTCGCTGGTCCGACTTCGAAAGCTTATATCTTTTGATCTACAAGGAATTGAGATGATTCAAAAACCAAAGTTGTATCCCTTCGTGTCTATTTTCTGAAAAAGTAAAGAAGCCATCATTTGGACATTTGTAGAGATAGTTATGGTCAAAATACTGAAGCCTTTTATGGAGGAAACTGTGGTGTGCGGCCGCACGATTTTTGTGCGACCGCAAGATTTGGCAGTGTGGGGCCGGACTTGAATTTGTGCGCACCGCACAATGAAGTTCAGAGGAAGTACTATATAAGCGAGGCTTAGGGTTTTATTTCACATTTTGGACCTTGGGAGCTCGGTTTGCGGCGATTTTTCGTGGGTTTTTCAAGATTCATCGGGGTAAGTGATTCTAACTCAGATTTGGTTAACATACATGAATATATCATTGATTTCATCATCCAATTACTATTTTGAGATGGAAATTTGGGAACAACTGTATTAATTTCATAATAATGAATTTTTGGGGTTTGAGTGAAACTAGTATGGTTGGACTCGCAATTGAATGAGATATCAAATTTTGTGAATTTTGTCGGGTACCGAGGTGCGGGCCCCGAGTGTGATTTTTTGCCGGATTTGGAATTTAACTTAGGATTCGATACTTATCATTTTTAATTGATTCCTTGGGCTTTATCTGATATATTTGAGTTGCTTTTGGCTAGTGTTGAGCCGTTCGGAGGTAGCTACGCGCGTGATGGAATTCTTGGAACATCGTTTGGCTTGCTCGGTGTTGGAATTGTCTTGTTTAAGACAAGTAACTCTTCTAAAATTAGTTCTAAGGGTATAAAACCCTGAATTACGTGCTATGTGATTGATGTTGAGGTGACACACATGCTAGGTGACGGACGTGTGGGCGTGCACCTTGTGAATTGTGACTCCGTTGTCTTTAGGGCACTGTATAGTGGCCCTACTTTGTTGATATATGTGTTTTTCACCATGTGATAAAGTAATTGAGATGTACATCATGCTAGATATCTTGTTTAGGCTTTATGTTGATATTGCTGGGGCCCATAGTGGTCGTTTCTTGCTGTCATCTCACTGATTTCATTGATATTTCGTACTCAGTCATATTCATGCATTCATATCATATCTCAGTCTTAGTTTTTATTTGTTGATACATCATATCATTGTTGTCGGGCTAGTTTCATGACATTGAGAGCCCGAGAAACTGGAGAGATTGATGACTGAGTGAGGCCGAGGGCTTGATTGTGAGGATATTTATAAGATCGGGTTACACGCCACAACATGTTTTATTGATTTATGACCAACTGAGGCCGAGGGCCTGATTGATTTATGCCATGATTGGCTTGTTATAGCGCTTGGGCTGAAGGAGCCCCTCCGGAGTCTACACACCCCCAGTGAGCGTGATCGGGTCAAAGCCTGCACTACTATTGAGTAGCGAGGATGGTCGATGTGGTTTTACCCAACAAGGTCGGGATCGAATCCATTGGGAGTTAATTTATTTGGAGTTAGATTTATATCCGAGTCTAGATGTGTGTTTTGCCCTTAATTACACTTCCACACATGTTTGGTTTGTTTTCTACTTCTACTTCTATTCTATAACATGCAATAGTTAAAGCTAAGTACAATATTTTTTATGTTGATTTTCGAGGGTTTAAAGGGACTAGGGTAGTGACTTCCACCTAGGTGGATATCAAACAGGTAGCAAGAATCTAGGGCAATCATGTGATTAATTGTGGTCGTAATATAGCTATCACACCCGGGTACTCACTCTATACCTCTCGGTAGTTTGAGTGATTTTGCCTAATTTGGCTTTCTCAAGTCCAAATGGGTATCCATGCAATACAAGTGATATTAGCTCAAGTCGAGTATTACTATCTCTAGGTTTAACCCTTTAATTGGGACTATCAATTTCTTGAGTTCGCCCCAATTCCTTATTAGCCTAGTTTTCCTAGATTTAGTCCCTCTTTCTCAAGTAGAGACTAAGTCATAAAGGCATGAATCAAAGTTTGCAATCGCTAATTCCATAGTTCTAGCAAGAACCAGGCTAAATACTATTAACCCATATACATTCAAGCCCTAAAACTCAAGACCCGTCAAATACCCACACTAGGGTTGGGTCACAACCCTAGCTATGGGTTTAGCTACTCATGGAAATAGCAGAAATCAAAGATGAAACAAAAAATAAAATTCATAACACTAGATTAAAAGATGAAAATCTAATGTTGAAAGCTAATTCTAGTAAATTGCCCAAAATGGAATTTCCAGTCGTCTCACATGCTCAGCAAAAACATAACTTAACCTAAAAATGTCAAAAATATCTATTTATACTAAGCTGAAATTTTCGGACAAAAATATTCTTGTGGAGGTTTTGCGGTCGCGTAATTCTTACCGCGACCGCATTCTTGCTTTTGCGGACGCGTAATACTGACCGCGGTCCGCGTTTTTAACTTCTGGATCTGGGCTGAGGTTTGTTTCGTGGGCCGCATAATTTCCATCGCGACTGCATAGTGGCTTTTTGCGACCGCATAATTCCACCGCGGACCGCACTCCTTATTTTTGCTTGAAATGTGAACTCTCTGAATCTCAGCCACCGCGGTTCGCATAATTCCAATCACGGCCGCGGTGAGACTTTCGCGGCCTTACATTTCTGGCGCGGACCTCGCTCAACATTTGGCCTTAAAATGCACTCTCTGATTCTTCACTTTGCGGACCACGTATTTGTACCGCGGCCACACAATATTTGTGCGGTCCGCGGTTCAGGTCTCCTACCCAGTCTTGTTTTTTTTTCTAGATTTGCCTCCTTTATGAGTTGATTATGCCTACTCTGGCTCATTTTGATCAATTCCTGCAAGCAAGCATATTACATTATTTTCGGGAAAACCTTCACGCATTTTAGGCCCAAAACTCAAGTAAAAGAGAGAAAATAATAAGTTAAAATCCCCACTTATCAACTCCCCCAAACTTAAGCGTTTGCTTGTCCTCAAGCAAATAAGGTAGTTCCCACCTCCACTAAAACAAAACAGAAGGATATTTCAGCTGCCCTAATGTGAATCAATCATGCATTAATTGGGACTAACAATTACCCTCAACACAAATGAATTATCAACAACACAAAACCTTTTGAGTACCATAGTCTAATGCGATGCTAGAGCATCAAGAGTTGACTTAATTTACCAAGGAAGCTCGCTCTATTACGTAGGTCATTGTGGAACCCAAACTCTTCCTCCTCTACTCTCATAAGCAAATCTCACTTTAGATTGTAGCACTCAAAACAAGGATTGTGGAGAAGTACGCTCATCTCTCTCAAGGGAATGTCACAAGTCCGGCTCTAAGTACCATAAGCTTGCCCCTTATGTAAATCACCACTAATGTAAGCTCACTCAAATCAAAATCATATAGGGCTTTTGCGGGAATGCAATGAAGGCTTCTGGATCAAGGTAGGACTTATTGGCATATGATGGTTTCATCTTTCCTCAAGCACTCCATTTTCTCATTTCGGCTCATACTTTCTTGACTCTTTGAGTCATTTTCTTCTTCCTTAGGGGAACTAGAGAGACACACTTTCACTCTTTCTTGCTCATGACGATCATTTTTCTCCTTTTCTAATCATTCCATGCCTTTCCTCATTGCTTTTTTTGAATCCTTTCACTTTTCTATTTCACTTTCTTTTTTATATATTTCTTTTTGGCTTTTCTTTCTTTTCTTTTGCCTTCCCTTTTCTTCATTTATTTTTGTTCTTTGTAACTTTTATCACTTTCACATTCCTCGTCTCTCCGCCAAACTTATGCTTTTGCTACTTGTCTAACAAGAATGCCCAGGAAAGGTCGGGTGCCAAGAGAGGTTCATCTTAGAACGGATAAAGACTTGTAACTTGGTTATTGAAAGAAAAAGGGCTTCGGCTCAAAGGGGTAGACTAGGGATATAATATTGGTAGGCTATGGAAGCTTTCAAGTTTCAAATTGGATCAAGGAGAGCCTACAATCATTTCTCAACTCGAGCTACACTTAGAATTTCGCCTAGACAAACATTCAGGGCAAGTTCTAGACTTGTTGGCACGGAACTTGGACTTGCAATTCAATACCTCACCTCACAAGTTGTTGGATTGTTAAAGAGAACAGATTTGAGGACCCACAACAACCCTAGCTAAGATTGAACATCACAAATGGCTCAAAGAAACCACTCGATGATTGTTTTAGTCAACACAAGAGTCTAAAGGTCACAACTAGAACTATTCTTTTCCAATCAACTTGTTTCCAACCATAAGGTCGAAGGTAAATGTGCTAGGCCCAAGTGAAGCCTGCCTGAGACACTTTTATTCATTACTACTATTTACACCAAAACATAAAGAAAAAAGACTCAATCCCTTAAGAAGGTTGTCACGCCATCCATCATCGCGAATAGCCACCCGATTCACACAACATCCACCTTTGGAAAGAACCGTGGCGTTAAGAAAACCAAAGGCTTATTGTTCTCATAAAACATAAAAAGAAGCTAACAACTTAAAAAGAAACTACAAAAGAAAATAAGAAGCTGTGAAGTAAAATTACGAAAGAAGTTATGAAGTGAACTACGAAAATCAAACTGAATATATACAAACTTGAAGTAAAGCGAATATATACATAAATGACAATGAATATATACATCAAATGGTAAAAATATATACATACCAAAATGTGAAAGTACAAATATATACATACCAAAAGTAAAAATAAAGAGAAGTAAAGACAAAGAAAAATAGTATCATAGTTATTACATACCAATGTCATCAAATCATCACCAATCAAAATGGACCACCCCCCAAATAAAAGATCGCATTGTCCTCAATGCTAATAGCAAAATAAGATCAGGTAAAGGATTAGATAGTAAAGAAAACTCCCTATGTGGTCTCTGTCTGCATCGGGTCAGGCACATGAGTGGGGTCCTTAGACTGCATAGTATCATCAGCTCCCTCCGGGTCCTCTAACTGGACCTCCAAATCCTCTGACTGGGGGACCACGGGGTTGCGGAGCATCTGAATCATCTCCTCAGCACTATGTGTAGTGGCACCTGGCTCCTCAGACTGGCCAGCTGCTGGTGCCTCATGCTCTGCTACCTGTGCTGCCGGGGCTTGCCCCTCCATGAGCAAGTCCAGTGGGAGGTCTCTAGCAGATGCAAACTTCTTTACCTCCTCTATCAGCAGCTCCACCGACTTCTTTGAGACTTGAGTCTTCTTCATCTTCTTCACTTGCTTTCCCAGATCCTTGATGACCTTTCCATGTATATCCAAAGTCTCCAGGATCTTCTTCTGGTTGTCCAGGAGCTTCTTCTGGTTGTCCAGAAGCTCCTTCTATGAATCCTCCACTGATGGAGGTACCTGAAGCTGAGATGGGGTTGACTGTGCTGCTACTTCACCAGATAAGACAGACATCTTTGATATAGATTCCTGTATCCAGTTGTTGATGCTAGATATTGTTTGAGAAATCGACAGTGCAATCTGAGGGTAAGTGGAAGATGAGGGCACAGATAATGGCACTGTGACTGATGGCCCGGATGAAAGAGGAGGCATGACAGCTGAAGATCCCGCTGCTGTGGAAGGCTCTGACCCGGTGGCCACTACCCTTGGCTCTTCAAACTGGCTAGTGGAGATAACGGCTTTACCCTTTGCTTTAGGTTGCCCGGTCCTTGGAGGCTATACCAGGAGAAAGCCTTTTTGGGCTTCACCTTTGTGTCATAGTGCTTCTTCTCGACCCCTTGGTCCTCGAAATACATGGTGAGGAAGTTGGGGTAGGGGTAAGATCTTTCTTCCTTTCCAACTTCCTTGGTGATGTGGTAGTACATGAGGTTCCCCACATTGATAGGATACCCTGCCATGATGGAAGCTATCAAGATTGACCGAGTGAGTGGGAGGACATTATCATGCTAACACGGGTCCAACCGGCTTCACACAAATGTGGACCACCCTTTGGCTTCAAAGCTGAGGGTGTTTCTGGCTATTGGGACTACAGCTGTGAGCCATGGCGGTGTCGTCCCTGGAGCTAATATCTCTGCTAGCCATGGACGGGCTGCTTCATCTAGGGCCAGCTTCTCCAAGTATTGCACGGCTTCCACATCCTCAAAACCGGCATATTCATTCAAAGTGTGGCCGTCAAACCGGATCATCAAGTTCCGGACCTCTGTCACAGTGGTGCCCTTTTTGATGTGGGCAACATTGGCGTAGAACTCTTTGACAAGGTATTCACTTGAATCCGGCACTTTGCTGGTGAAGAACTTCCACCCTTTTCTCTCCTCAAACTGCCCTTGACATTTGGATTGTGGGGAAGGAGGTCTCTCTCTATGAAGTCTCGCTCAAGGGTGAGCGACCTTTGGGGCCACCATTCCCAGAACTTCAGATAGGCTTTCTCGCTCACAAATCTATTAGCCACACCTCGGGCTTTTTGGACCTGGCCAACCCTCCCACATTGGTATTACCCCCTCTCCCGTCATTCGTGACCTCGTCATGATCATCAACAATAATAGGGGCAGCTGGTGAGGCCGAAGTTGTAGCAGGTGGGGAAAATGGTGCCGAAGCCTCACTACCTTCCTCTGAGCCATCAGACGACTCAGAAGAGGAGGTAGGTTCATCAACTAGATGGAGTCGCTGGACAATTAGACATCCAACCCGTAATCGCAACAACCCAATTGCAAGAGCGGAGCTCTACCAACTGAGCTATATTGCCCCGAGCCATGTGGAGCATGCATGAAGTAGTCAATGCTTCTTCTATTCTTTTCCCTGGCGCAACTGGGCCATCTCCGGGAATTGTGTGGGGACATGTGTTGGCACGGAGTCTCCTTCTGAAGCTTCCCGGGAAGGGACATACTCACTGGTGTCTGAATGGTTCGCTGCTCTATCCGCAACTTTGATGGAGGCTCTTAACTTGCCGATCGACTTTTTCACTGCTAGGGGTAATTTAGTCTTCCTTTTACCCCTGCCTCGGGAGGATTCTGCCCTCCCTTTTGACGTATCACCTCTACCTCGAGAACGGACCATTGTCTGCAACATACAAGCAGTGAAATATAGTCAGAATAGGGCTTCAAGCATGTGTTAAAACAATACAGATGAAATGCAAACATTGCTCCTCAGAACAGGGCATCGCGGACCGCGTAAAAGTGAACGCGGCGGCAAAATGCCCACCGTGGACCGTGTAAAAGTGAAAGCGGTTGTGAAGAGGTTAGGCTAAGACTACTGACTCTCTGTACTTGATCAACCGCAGACCGCAAAAAATGTAACACAGCCGCAAATGACACATCGCGGACTGCGTAAAAGTAAACGCGGCCGCAAAGGCAAAAAGATAAGCTCACTGAAGTTTAAAAGCGTGGACCGCGAAAACATGGACGCGGCCGCGAAGGTCCAACCATGGACCGCGGAAAAGTGACTGCGACCGCGAAAGCTGAACAACCCTCAGTGCTTTGAAGGTGAGGCTATCGCGGTCCGCGAAGTTTTGGACGCGGCCGCATACCCTATTGCGGACCGCAAAAAAATGACCGCGGCCGCAAAATTCAATTGACCTCGGTACTGAAGAACACATATACTAGGATTTTCACTAAATGTGCAAAAATTTGAGCAATTAAACATGCAATGTCACTAACCCCAGCCCCCATTAGGCATACAAACACTACCCACGTGTATTTAAGCAATAATGAATCATTAATTTGTCATTAAGGCATGCATTCAACCCTAACTAAAAAGGACAATTAAAACAAAGAGAAAAGAAAAGAAAAAGTGTAAAATCAAACTATTGAATTGAACATACCAGTTGTATAATGTGGGAAATCTACACTTGAAGTGAGTGAGAGTAGAATGAGAGCAAGAAGGATGAATCAGTTGATTTTAGGTGAGTTTGAACAGTTATGGTTCGTAAAGTATAAAATGAGGTAAGAACTCCTATTTATACTTAGGTCCAGGGGACCCACCGCTTACCTGAGTGCGGCCGCGAAATTTTATTGCGGTCTGCACTCGTTACCTTTTTCAGATCTGCTTCAAACACAATTTCGCGGTCCGTGAAATATTGGCCGCAGCCGCATAATTACCGTGGTCCACGAAATTTTGAACGCGGCGGCAAATTTTGAAGGTAATTTGACAGGCCAACTTCAGAGAGTTGGCATTTTGCATCAAACAGCAGGGTGGTCCGCGTCAAAGTTGTGCGGCCGCAAAGTGCTAGCGCGGTCCGTATAATTTTGAGCGCGGTCCGCGAAATTTCACCACTTAGCCAAATTTTTCCTTGTCAATTTCTTGCACCACACATTCAATTCCTACATACACTTCACAACCATTTAGTCCAAAACAATGCCTAATCTAAGAAGGAAATCAAAAGAAAGAAAAACACATGGGTTGCCTCCCAAGAAGCGCCTGATTTAACGTCGCAGCACGATGCATGTTACCATCATTCACATGAAATGGATCAATGCCACAACGTGGCCATCATCAACCTTACCAAGGTAGTGCTTCACTCGGTGCCCATTGACTCTAAAGATCTCACCATTCTTGTTTTTCAAATCTAGAGCACCAAAAGGAGTTACATGCACCACTTCAAAGGGACTGCTCTATTTTGACTTTAGCTTTCCCGAAAACATCCGTAACCGAGAGTTGAATAAGAGAACAAGGTCGCCTTCTTTGAATTCTTTGTTGGATATACTTATCATGTAATTACTTCATCTTGTCCTTATACAAGGACGAACTGGAGTAAGCACCTCCACCCACGACCGTTAGGTCCTGGGTTCGAGTCACGCTGGAGGGGAAGTGTGGAAACACTATAGATCCTCCTAAATTGGGAGGGAAAAAAAAATTGGAGTAGGCATGGAACCGGAACTCATCAAGTTCATTCAATTGCTCCACCCAAAGATTGGCAGCTACATCCCACTCTAGGTTCAACTTCTTCAGCGCCCACATGGCCTTATGCTCTAATTCCACCGGAAGGTGACATGTTTTCCCAAATACCAACCGATACGGAGACATACTAATTGGAGTCTTGTAAGTTGTTCTATAGGCCCATAAAGCATCGTCAAGTTTCCTTGACCAATCAGTCCGGTTTGCATTGACAGTCTTGGATAGAATACTCTTGATCTCCCTCTTGGAGACCTCAACCTGTCCACTTGCCTGGGGGTGATAGGGAGTTGACACCTTGTGAGTGACACCATGCTTGGAGAGTAAAGTGTCAAAGGCTTTGTTACAAAAATGAGAACCCCATCACTGATAATGGGCCTTGGCGTGCCGAACCTTGTGAATATGTTTTTCTTCAAGAAAGCCACCACACTCCGTGCTTCATTGTTGAGCAAAGCCACAACTTCAACCCATTTGAAAATGTAATCCACAGTAACAAGAATATAGGTGTTCCCACATGAACTCACAAATGGACCCATAAAGTCGATGCCCCATACATCAAAAATATCAATCTCAAGGATGGTGGTGAGAGGCATCTCATTCTTCTTGGAGATCCCACCGGCTCTTTGGCAATCATCACACCGCTTAACAAGCTCGCTAGCATCTTTTTACAAGGTAGGACAATAGAAACCACAGCTTAGGACCTTTTTAAAAGTTCTCGCCCCACCATGGTGACCACCATAGGGCGAAGAATGACAAGCTTCAAGAATACCAATTGCTCTTCTTCTGGAACACATCTTCGAATAACACCATCCATGAAAATTTTGAAAAGATATGGCTCGTCCCAAGCAGTCCCGTTTGAGCTTCTTCCTTTGGTTTGAAGAGAACTCATTCGGGACAATTCTGCTCACAAGATAGTTAGCCACATCGGCAAACCAAGTCATCCCGGTCAAAGACATGGAGAGGAGTTGTTCATCCGGAAATGAATCATTGATCTCAAGGCCATCATGGGGCCTCCCCTCCTCTTCCAAATGGGAGAAGTGGTCCGCCACTTGATTCTCACTCCCTTTTCGGTCTATGATTTCAAGATCAAACTCTTGTAGAAGAAGTACCCACCTCATCAATCTAACATTTGAGTCCTTCTTACTCATCAAATAGCGAAGTGCTGCATGATCGATGTGAACAATCACTTTGGTACCCATGAGGTACAGGCGGAACTTTTCCATAGCAAAGACAATGGCTAAGAGTTCTTTCTCGGTCACCGTATAGTTGACTTGGGCATCGTTCATGGTCTTACTAGCATAGTAGACCGGATGGAATATCTTGTGATTCTTTGTCCCAATACCGCTCCTACCGCCACATCGCTAGCATCACACATGAGCTCAAATGGTAAGCTCCAATTTGGTGCGGTAATGATGGGAGTGGTAGTCAACCTATACTTGAGTAGCTCAAAAGCCTTCATACAATCATCTTTGAACACAAATTTCGCATCTTTTTCCAACAACTTGCACAAGGGGTTCACCACCTTTGAGAAATCCTTGATGAACAGACGGTAAAACCCCGCATGACCTAGAAATCTCCTCACTCCTTTGACGGAAGTAGGAGGAGGGAGTTTTGATATCACTTCGATTTTTGCGTTATCCACTTCAATACCATTCTTGGAGATCATATGGGCGAGGACAATGCCCTCCTCAACCATAAAGTGACACTTCTCCCAATTAAGCACCAAGTTAGTCTCTTTACAACGTGCCAAGACTTTATCAAGATTACCCAAACACTCATCAAAAGAATCCCCCACAATAGAGAAATCATCCATGAAAACCTCGAGGAATTCCTCCACCATATCCGTGAATATTGCCATCATACACCGCTGAAAAGTAGCTGGTGCATTACATAGACCAAACGACATCCTTGAGAATGCAAATGTGCCATACGGACTAGTGAAGGTGGTCTTCTCTTGGTCTTCAGGTGCAATAAGAATCTGGTTATACCCGGAATACCCAACCAAGAAGCAATAAAAAGCACGTCCGGCTAACCTATCCAACATTTGATCAAGAAATGGAAGCGGAAAATGGTCTTTACGAGTCACTTTGTTGAGCTTCCTATAATCCATGCATACCCTCCAACCGGTGACAATTCTTGTGGGAATCAACTCATTGTTGTCATTTGTAATCACAGTCATGCCCCCCTTCTTTGGGACATATTGTACCGGTGAAGTCCATGAACTATCAGAAATGGGGTAGACAACCCCAACATCCAACCACTTGATAACCTCTTTCTTGACAACCTCTTGCATGGCCTCATTCAACCTTCTTTGATGTTCCACCATGCAAGAGGTTGTCAAGGTTGGTGGAGTCTTCCGGTTCTCAAGATCCAAGGAAAGTTTCCAGGGCTCATATGTATATGAACTCATTCCTTGCAAAGCATTGACATATTCCACCAAGCCTTAATCCTCATTCACATCATGATTCAACAACACAGCTTCCAATGGGTCTTCCACATTAATCATAGAACTTGTGTCATCAACAATCACCTCGGTCACAAGATCCACGAACGAGCACACTTCGTTGCTATTAGGCTGCCTCATTGACATGCAAACATGGAACACAAATTTCTCATCACCCACCCGGAAGGTGAGTTCCCCTGCTTCCACATCAACTAAGGCCTTCCCTGTAGCTAGGAAAGGTCTCCCCAATATGATCGGCACCTCATAGTAAACCTTACAGTCAAGTATCACAAAATTCTCAAGAAGTATGAACTTGTCGACCCGAACTAGCACATCATCAATTATCCCCAATGGCCTCTTCATTGTCATGTCCGCCATTCGCAACCTCATGGATGTGGGCCTTGCTGCCGAATCCCCAATGTCTTGAACACAGAATATGGCATCAAGTTAATGCTTGGCCCCAAGTCACACAAAGCTTTGGCGAAATCGGCACTACCAATAGTGCAGGGGATTGCAAAGGCACCGGGGTATTCTAACTTTGGAGCCATGGAATGCACAATGGCACTCACTTGATGTGTCATTTTGATCGTTTCACAGTTCATTGATCTCTTCTTTGTCACCAAGTCCTTCATGAACTTGGCATAACCCGGCATTTGCTCTAAAGCTTCAACCAAAGGCACATTTATGGACAAATTTTTCATCATATCAATGGATTTCCTAAATTGGCTCTCATTGTTTTGTTTTGCAAGACTTTGAGGATAGGGTGGAGGAGGCCTTGTCAAAGGGGCCTTGGCTTTGGGCACTACCATTTTCGGTATGTCTGTCACGTGTTCCCTAGACGAGTTCACATCATTTTGTGTCTCCTCCACGTTCTAATCAATGTCTATCCTCACTTCATCATTCACATTCTCATCACTCACTTGCACATCATTGCTTGGCTCATCATCATCTTGCACCAACACATCATCACTCGCCAACTTTCATGGATTCGAGGTACTAGCAACTCCACCTCTACCACTTCTTGTAATCGCCGCCATAGCATGGCCCGTATAGTTCCCACCCTTTGGGTTCACCACTGTGTCACTTGGTAGTGCCCCCTTAGGGTGAGTATTCAAAGCTTGAGAAATTTGGCCAAGTTGAACTTCCAAGTTTCGAATAGAAGTATTATGGGATGCCAATTGGGCATCGAAGTCAGCACTTTTCTTCATCATTTGCTCAAACATGGAATCAATCCATCCTATCTCATTGTTGGAAGAGTTAGGACCTTGTGACGGAAATGGAGGCGGGTTGTTTGGTCGTTGTAGTATAGTGGTAAGTATTCCCGCCTATCACGCGAGTGACCCGGGTTTGATCCCCGATAACGGCGCCAAAAATTGATCGGGTCCAAGCCTGCACTATTATTGAGTAGCGAGGATGGTCGATGCAGTTTTACCCAACAAGTTCTGGATCAAATCCACAGGGAGTTAATTTGTTTGGAGTTAGATTTATATCTGAGTCTACATGTGGGTTTTGCCCTTAATTACACTTCCACACATGTTTGGTTTGTTTTCTACTTCTACTTCTATTCTATAACTGAAATAGTTAAAACTAAGTACAATGCTTTCTATGTTGATTTTCAAGGGTTTAAAGGGACTAGGGTAGTGACTTCCACCTAGGTGGATATCTAACAGGTAGCAAGAATCTAGGGCAATCATGTGACTAATTGGGGTTGTAATATAGCTATCACACCTGGGTACTCACTCTATACCTCTCGGTAGTTTGAGTGATTTTGCCCAATTTGGCTTTCTCAAGTCCAAATGGGTATTCATGCAATACAAGTGATATTAGCTCAAGTCGGGTATTACTATATCTACGTTTAACCCTTTAATTGGGGCTATCAATTTCTTGAGTTCACCCCAATTCCTTGTTAGCCTAGTTTTCCTAGACGTAGTCCCTCTTTCTCAAGTAGAGACTAAGTCATAAAGGCATGAATCAGTGTTTGCAACCACTAATTCCATAGTTCTAGCAAGAACCAGGCTAAATACTACTAACCCATACACATTCAAGCCCTAAAACTCAAGACCCATCAAATACCAACACTAGGATTGGGGTTGTGGGTTTAGCTACTCATGAAAATAGCAGAAATCAAAGATGAAATAAAGATAAAATTCATAACACTAGATTAAAAGATGAAAATCTAATGTTGAAAGCTAATTCTAGTACAAAATTAACCAAAATGGAATTTCCGGTCGTCTCATGTGCTCAACAAAAACATAACGTAACCTAAAAATGTCAAAAACATATATTTATACTAAGCTGAAATTTTAGAACAAAAATACCCCTGCGGAGGTTTCGCGGCCGCGTAATTCTTACCGCGGCCACACTCTTGCTTTCGCGGACGCGTAATACTGACCGATGTCCGCATTTTTAACTTCTAGATCTGGGCTGAGGTTGGTTTTGCGGGCCGCAAAATTTCCATCGAGGCCGCGTAGTGGATTTTCGCGACCCTGTAATTCCACTGCGAATCGCACTCCTTATTTTTGCTTGAAATGTGAACTTTCTGAATCTCAGCCACCGCGGTCCGTATAATTTTAATCACGGCCGCGGTGAGACTTTTGCGACCGCACATTTATGGCGCGGACCTCACTCAACATTTGGCCTCAAAATGCACTCTCTAATTCTTCAAATCGCGGACCGCGTATTTTTGACCGCGACCGCATTGTGGCTTCCGCGGCCGCACAATATTTGTGCGGTCCGGGGTTCAGGTCTCCTGGCCCAGTCTTGGTTTTTGATTTAGATTTGCCTCCTTTATGAGTTGATTTTGCCTCCTTTATGAGTTGATTATGCCTCATTTGGCTCATTCTGATCAATTCTTGCAAGAAAGCATATTACATTAGTTTTGGGGAATACCTTCACACATTTTAGGCCCAAAATGCAAGTAAAAGAGAGCAAATAATAGGTTAAAATTCCCACTTGTCAGAGCGCAGGTACCTACTAAGTGCGAGTGCCGAGTGATTGGAGGATTGAGTGACTGTAAGGACTGAGCGACTGTGAGTACTGAGTGACTGGGAGGACTGAGTGAAATGATACTCTACGAGGATGCATATGGTTTTATTGCTGGGTCGCATCGCATTTGACATGCACATGACATACAGGCATAGAGATGCATTTTTCTCATATTGTACGGTATCACGTCATTCATGACTTTTTACACACATTGATATGTGGTTATAAAGAGGTATTTCACACTTGTTATTTGGAAAGGAAATGAAATATTTTATTTATTGTGGAAAGGATTTTTCAGGAAAATTTCAGTTTTCAAGCTATCTCATAATTTTTCGATAATTTTGATAAAGGATTTGGGTTCTCACTGATATTCTTGAAAAGCGGAACCATTTTCGGAAAACTGTGAAAAGGCTGAGCACTTAATCTCTGAGCTATTTCTTTATTCATTTGCTTTACACTGTTATGAATTGCTATTGGTTATTGGTGTCAGACCAGACATATGTTTCAGCTCGTCACTACTTTCAAACTGAGGTTAGGTTTGTTACTTTTTGAGTACATGGGGTCGGTTGTACTCATACTGCACTTCCTGCACATTGCGTGCAGACCTCGGATGTCGATGTTGCTGCATTCGATGGTTGCTGAATTTGAAGGCGTACCTGCGATCATGCTGTAGCTGCCTCTTGTTTACGGTAGCCTTAGATTTTAAAACTCTGTTTATGTACTTTTCAAACAGAAGATGTATTTTTCATATCAGCTTTGTAAGCTCTATTCTTAGAAACTCATAATTTGTACTACCAGTCCTTGGGAAATATAATAGGTCCAGATAATTTATTCTGTTTAATTGACTTGTTAACATTATTGAAATTGGATAGTTATTAGTTGGCTTACCTAGCAGGTTAGGTTAGGTGCCATCATGACTTGTGGATTTTGGGTCGTGACAGATTGGTATCAAAGCTCTAGGTTCATACGTTCTACAAGTCATGAGCATGTGTCTAGTAGAGTCTTGCGGATCGGTATGATGACATCCATACCTATCTTCGAGAGGCTACAGGGCATTTAGGATATATTTCCCATCTTTCTTTCTTTATCGTGTGGCATTGAAGTATCAGTTGTGCATCGACGGCTTGTGATCCCCTGGATGAGGTGCGAGATGTGATTTTGGTATGCTGATGATGGGCCAATCTGGAGGACTTAAGGCCGGATTTTGGCTGTGGCTTGAGCACTGAGGTGTCGATTGTATGAGCATGTGCTTTTGGACTTATATGTCCGGTAGTATCCCTATTAGTGGAATTTGTAGCTGGATGGCTATGTGATAAGTATGAGGTGACTGCGAGATGTGTTCATATGATTTGAATGTGACGAGAAGGGTCTGCTTGAGGTGTAGAAAGAATTATTTGGTGCTTGATTTTCCATCTTGATTTGATGTATAGCCCCGAGTTATGGGTGTGTTGAAGGATCTTTTCATGTTGTTTAGTTGATGAGTAGAGTAGATTTCATGTCGTGATATGAGTTCAGACTTAGGAAGACTAAGGGATTGCGTAATGTTTATGACTGTGGAAGGGTATAAAGAGATGTTAGTTTGAGGTGAAGCAGGTGGATTATCTCCTGCGGGGTGTCGTGAGGGTTGTGTGATCCCTATGTTGTTTTGTAGCGAGTCCTCTTTTACCAGTGAATTATATGTGTTGCAATTTGAGTTTGGGTCGCTTGTGAGTGTTGGCTTGACTGTTACAAGGGTGAATGCGAGACTGCAGACGATTTGAGATATTAGATGGTTTGTGTTGCATGAGCTTATGAAGGATTTAGTTGAGTCTCACTATGGCATTATGGCAGTAATAGAGTATGTGCATTGTGAGTTATTGTGTGTTTTGATCTATGGCTTTGGGCCAAGGGGAGAGTCTTCTATCGATAAGCTGATTGCACAGTTATGTGTTGTATTGGTTCAGTTTGAGGTAGACTGGTGAATCAGTTATGGCTTACAAAGGTTGAGATAGAGGATGACTCGAGTAAAGGAAATTTTGGGTAAGGGTTTGTGTTATGCTTTATGGGTATATGAGAAACATTGGATGATTTAGTTGTTATTTGTAAAGGATGTAGCGTGCATGGAGTAGGAAATCGCTCGGCTGCTTAGAAGAATGGATTACTTCCTTGGATGTTGTTGTACTAATGGGGCATAGGTCGTCTGCTCCGTTTGGGTGGTGCTATTGAGATTCGAGTAGAGTTGATGGCTTTTGAGAATGGTTCTAATGAATTCAAGATTTGTATGTGGCAATTGAGAATTTTTGCGGGTTTGTATATGGCTAGAATCGGAGGGTTACATTGGATGGTGTCGGGACTCTCGATATTTTTATATCTTTATGGATTCTACATTTCAGTATCAAGAAGGTGAAAGACTAGCTTGAAATTCACAGAAGGCCTTTCAAAGCGGGTATATCGGTTGTGGTACTTTTGAGGTTCTTAAGAGAGCATTCAGCAGCTTATAAGCCTTAGGGCGATGCGGTTCTATGCTAAAGTTTGTGGGGCAAGTTTTGGTTAAAGATAATAGTGTACTAGCAAGGAAAAGTATCAATTGAAGGTAATCCAGAAGGAACACGAAGAATTATGACAGTTTGGTAACGGGTTGGATCAGCATGGTAACAAATGTGATTGGCTCTTTCGGTTCTTATGATGTAATGAGTTTCTACAGGTGCTTTGTGGCGATACTCTTGGGTTTTGACGACCTGCGTGTCTTGGTTGAATTAGAGAGGTTTAGTTCTGTCGGCTTGGTTATGTGCAAATGGGCTTCGAAGAGTTCTCAAGGGTTTCTACCACGGTTCGAGGTGTATATTTTGTATTGATGTGCGGGGCATGATGCGCATTCTGATTCTCTCCTAGGTCGGATCAAATAGAAGGTTCTTGGCTAATTGAGCATGTGGTTACTTATGACTCGAAGTGGATTATGAAATGAAGTTCTCGTATTTTCCATATGATGGCATGGTATGTGTGGTGTGTTGTGTGGGATTGAGATTTTCATGAACGAGGTCAGTTCAGTTTTGAAGAGAAGGTCATAAAAATTCTTAGGCAGCAAGGATGGCTTCAGATGACTAGATAATGATATTACTATTAGACATGGCTTGATGAGAGTGTAAGTTTCAGAAGGGGCACTATGTTTTGATCTATGGATACTTCATTGGTATTGTGGTACTCGTCTAGTTGATCGACTGTTGATAATCAAATTTTGCTTTGTGGCACAGAAGAATTATAGAAGTATTCCTCGTAGGATGATCGTGTATGAGAGATGTGTAAACATTCGGGCGGTGGAGTTGGGATCAGATATGGCTATTCGTGTGTTCTATGGATTTGGAGACTGGGAATTCTCAGAAGTAGAATGCTTCATGGTTGTGGACTGTAAAGTTGTGGCCGGAGCTAGTCAGAGGAAGGTATGTGATGTGATTCAGTCATGGTGGACTTTCGGAGGGTTATTTATCTAATTGTAGGTGGCTAGAGCTAATTTGGGGGTTCATCGGTAAGCCTAATTAGGATGTGTATTTGCATCGAGTCAGATTGGTTCGCTCCATGTTGCTATTGTTGAGGGATGTGCCATTCGGTGGTTCTTGAGTCTATTCATGTTCTGAGATGTTCTGTGAGTTACTCTTCTATGCTACGAGGAGTTGTGATTCGTTGGTTCTATGCACATATGGTGTGGTTCTATTTGGGCTTTATAGAGGAATCTGAGCGAGATGGGCATTTGGGTATTGCATGATTGATTGCGCGTTGGCTATGTTCTTTCCGGATTGTGGTATTGTGTTATTTGTCTCGGTGGTTATGTTAATTTACTTTGGGAACTTGATGTCGAATTGCGCGTGGTTATTGATTTTGAGCAAGGTGGCTTGAGGTATATGCCATGGACTAGTGTTTGGATGAGGTCACGCATTGCAGCGGAGTTACATTGAGATATGATCCTTTGTGTGGGATTCGTCTGTTTTGGTTCTACGGTGTGTGATAGGCTCTTAGCATGGTGTTGTGATGGTACTTGTTAAGCTGGCAGGATAGTTCTCTCGTTTGAGTCATTTCCATGATTGAGTACATCTGGAATGTTGCTTATTGGTGCACGGATTGCACGGGTGCCGGCTTTAGATTGTATTGATGTGTCATGTCACTAGAGTGGTCGTGTTGGATGAGATGGGGTCTCTGGACCTAGAATAAGTACTATCAGAATTAATTACAGCATGGTTGGAAGGATAATATCGAAGGTCGGCCTAGAAACTGGCTATAGTTATGTCGAAGGAGAGGGAGCTCTACGACTTGTTGATCTGATGAATGGTTATGAGGTTCTGCGTGTTTCTTCCATCATTGCCAGTATATGAAGGCGTTAGAACGAGGCTTTGTTTGATAAGAGGGTTGTTACCGGCATTGGGTTGTTTTGAGCAGCTACTATAATTAGAAATTATCGCGTGTTTGAGTTATGTGGGATATCCTGTGATTTCATCTTGGGTTATGACTATGGCCTGATACGGCTTGTTCAGACTTATACAATGTGTGGATGCGAGATTCTGATCTTATAGGAAATTTCTGGATGTTGAAAATTGGGTTCTAAGACTTATGGGCTAGGTTGGATTAAGAAATGTTAGACATGTTGTGTTATCAGACCTATATGGGATAGGGTGATGTGGGATCACCCCCGGGTATGTGCATAGTAAGGTTACACGGTGATTTAATGGCTTTTGGAACAAGTCTTGGCACGTTCGAGGACGAACGTATGTTTAAGTGGAGGGGATGTAACGACCCGACCGATCATTTTGAGAATTTGCACTTCGCTCGGTTGTTTGAGGGCATGAGTAGCTCCATATGACGTATTATGACTTATGTGAATCGTCGTTTTTGGTTTTCAGGTTATTCAGAACTGATTTGTAAGAATGAAATTCAAAGTTAAAGCTTAAGTTTGGAAGTTTGACCGGGGAGTTGACTTTTTGATATCGGGATCGAAATCCGATTCCAGATATTGGAATAGCTCCATTATGTCAATTATGATTTGTGTGCAAAATTTGGGGTCAATCGGACGTGATTTGATAGGTTTCAACATCGATTATAGAAGTTTGAGGTTTCAAGTTCATTAAGCTTGAATTGGTGTGCGATTCAGTTTTCGTTGTTGTTTGATGTGATTTGAGGGCTCGACTAAGTTTGTATGGTGTTTTAGGACTTGATAGTACCTTTGGTTGAGGTCCCGGGGGCCTCGGGTGTGTTTCATTGTGAGTTTTGAGCGAGTCCGGGTATTTTAGCACTCTGATATTGTTCTGGTACTTTTGGGGGTGCGGACCGCATATTTTGGGGTGCTGAGCTGAAGGAGAGGTGTGGACCGCACATAAGAGTGCGGATCGCAGCAGAAAAGTGCGGACCTCAGAGGAGGAGTGCGGACCACACAATTCTGCCTGCGGCCGCACTCCAGGGAGATTACGAAGATTCGTCGGTCCGACTTCGCAAGCTTATATATTTTGATATACAAGGAATTTTGAGATGATTCAAAAACAAAAGTTGTAGCCCTTCGTGTCTAGTTTCAAGAAAGGTAAAGAAGTCATCATTTGGACATCTGTAAAGAAAGGTATGGTCAAAATACTGAAGCCTAGTATGGAGGAAACTGTGGTGTGCGGCCGCACGATTTTTTTGCGACCGCAGGATTTGGCAGTGTGCGGCCGCACTTGGATTTGTGCGGACCGCACAATGAAGTTCAGAGGAAGACTATATAAGCGAGGCTTAAGGTTTTATTTCACATTTTGGACCTCGGGAGCTCGGTTTGTGGCGATTTTTCGTGGATTATTCAAGAAATTCATCGGGGTAAGTGATTCTAACTCAGATTTGGTTAATATACATTAATATATCATTGATTTCATCATCCAATTATTATTTTGAGATGGAAATTTGGGGGAAATTGTAGAAATTTCATAAAAATGAATTTTTGGGGTTTGAACACCGACTCGGAGTCGGATTTGAGTGAAACTAGTATGGTTGGACTCGTAATTGAATAGGTTGTCAGATTTTGTGAGTTTTGTCGGGTTCCGAGGTGCGGGCTCCGGGTGTGATTTTTGGCCGGATTTGGGATTTAACTTAGGATTCGATCCTTATCATTTGTAATTGATTCCTTGGGCTTTATCTGATGTATTTGAGTTGCTTTTGGCTAGTGTTGAGCCGTTCGGAGGTCGCTACGCACATGATGGCATTCTTGGAGCATCGCTTGGCTTGCTCGGTGTCGGAATTGGCTAGTTTAAGATAAGTAACTCTTCCAAACTTAGTGCTGAGGATATAAAACCCCAAATTACGTGATATGTGATTGATGTTGAGGTGACGCACATGCTAGGTGACGGACGTGTGGGCGTGCACCCTGTGAATTGTGACTCCGTTGTCTTTATGGCATTGTATAGTGGCCCTACTTTGTTGATATCTGTGTTTTTCACCATATGATAAAGTAATTGAGTTGTACATCATGCTAGATATCCTGTTTAGGCTTTATGTTGATATTGTTGGGGCCCATAGTGGTCGTTTCTTGCTGTGATCTCACTGATTTCATTGATATTTTGTACTCAGTCTGTGATGACCTGATAGGTCATCTTATAATTTAAAACCAATGTGTTCCAAGGCCTTTAAACCTTATTTTATTCTTCCTCAATTTGCGTGCGCAGTCCGAGCGTGTTTCTGGAAAGCTTTTATGTTAAAAGTTGATAAAAATAATAATTTTTGCCTTTAAAAGTCGATTTAGTTGACTTCGGTCAATGTTTTGAGTAAACGGACCCAGACTCGTATTTTAACAGTCCCGGTGGGTCCGTATCAAAATATGGGGCCTGGGCGTATGCCCGGAATCAGATTCGGAGGTCCCTAGCCCGAGTTATGAATTTTTGTTAAAAATTGTAAGTTTGAAAATTTAATAGTTTTTAAGAGATTGTTTAATGTTTGATCTTGTTGGTATCGGGTCCGTATTTTTGTTCCGGAGCCCGGTACAAGTTCAATATAATATTTAAATCATGTCTGCGAAATTTAGTGAGACACGGAGTTATTTTGACGTGATCCGGGCGTCCAGTTGTGAAAATAGGAATTTTGAAGTGTTCTTGGGAAATTCATGTGATTTGGTGCTAAATTCATGGTTCTAGGTGTTATTTTGGCGATTTGATCACGCGATCAAGTTCGTATGATATTTTTAGACTTGTGTGCATGTTTGGTTTGGAGCCCTGAGGGCTCGGGTGAGTTTCGGATAGGCCACAGAGTGATTTGAAACTTAGAAAAACTACTGGTGTTCTTAGTCTTGTAGCAGATCTCAGACCTCGCAAATGCGAGGTCAAGCTTCGCATTTGCGACCACTGTTTGGTTCGCATTTGCGTGCTTCTCATCGCAATTGCGAAGAGAAGCTGGGCCAGCCTAAGTTCGCAAATGCGAACAATCCTTCGCATTTGCGATAAGGACAGGGGGAAGGTAGACTTCGCATTTGCGACAAATTGATCGCATTTCCGATCAGCTCAGCTCGAAATTGCGAACATTTCTTTGCTTTTCCGAAGGAAGCAGGAGTGTGAGAAACCTCGTAAATGCGATGATTTTCTCGCATTTGCGAGCTTCGTAATTGCGAAGCTCAGGTCGCAAATGCCACAGCTGCGGCTGTGTAAAAGGGACTTAGACGGGATTTTTGATTCATTTCCGAAATTTTCAAAACCTAAAACACAAGAGGCGATTTTCCAAAGGCCATTCCTTCCCCAAATCATAGGTAAGTGATTCTAAACTAATTTCTTTCAATTTTTCACTTCATTTTACAAGATTTCAACCTAGAATCTAAGATTTTCATGGTGGAATTAGGGATTTTTGGGTAGAATCTAGGGATTTCGAAATTTGGGGATTTAGACCTCGAATTGAGGTCGGATTCAAAGACCAAGTGTATATCCGGGCTCGGGGGTGAATGGGTAATCGGTTTTTGGTCTGAATTTTGGGTTTGGACCAAGCGGGGCGGGGTGTTGACTTTTTCAAAAATGGCCTAAATTGAATTCCTTGCTATCGTGGGTAGTTCCCAAGGCCTGAATTGAATTGTTTGGTTGGTAATTTTATAGATTCTATTGGTCCGGAGGCTTGTGTGAAGGGAGAAGCGGTGATTAAGCTTTGAGTTGGCCGTTGGAGCGAGGTAAGTGTTGTGTCTAACCTTGGCTTGAGGGAACAAGTATTGTTGCCTATTTGCTACGTGTTTGGTTGTTGAGTACAACTTATAGGTGAGGTGACGAGTACCTATGCGTTGTTGTCGAGTCATAGAATGCGAGTGAGTCTTATTCTTGTAATCGTTGTATTCTTTATTCATATTGTTCGTGCTCAGACTTGTTGTTCTTTATGTTGAGCAACTCTTATCATGTTTTACGGATATTGATATTGACTGAGTATTGACTCAAAGTTGAGGTTGACATTGTGGAACTAAATGTTGAAGTGAGACTTATTATTGATAATTCCATCTCCCTGTTGCTATTATTCTTTGTTTTGGTGAGGAAGAGTATAAAGCACGAAGGGTGATGCCATGCCGTTTTATATTCATTATCATGTGAGGAAGAGTGTAAAGCACGAAGGGTGATGCCGTGCCATTTTATATTCATTATCATGTGAGGAAGAGTGTAAAGCACGAAGGGTGATGTCTTGCCATTTCATATTCATTATCCTGTGAGGAAGAGTGTAAAGCACTAAGGGTGATTCTGTGCCATTCTATATTCATTATCATTGTTTCTTTCATTTATTATGGTGAGGATGAGAGTAAAAGCATGAAGGGTGATGCCGTGCACTTGTTTTTTCTATGTTTAATATTTCCATTGTGCAAAGCAAGTTGTTTGTTGTGTTTCTATCCTGTGACCATTTTTATGATCTTGTACTTCCCTCAGAATGTTTCCCCCTCTCATATTTATTTGTTTAGCTTCTATAATTTGCTATTATGCTCGTATATTGTTTAACTACACAGGTTTATATATGTGTCTTGTCCTAGCCTCGTCACTGCTTCGCCGAGGTTAGGCTCGACACTTACCAGTACATGGGGTCGGTTGTACTGATACTACACTCTACACTTTCTCTGCAGATTTTGGTACTGGACCGCGTTGACCCGAGTTGAGCTGCTGACTTCAATCCCACAGGAGACCCAAGGTAGATCTGCCGGTGTTCGCAGACCCTGGAGTCCCTTTCCAGTTATTTCAGTTTACTGTTTCTTTCATTCGAAAACAGTTGTCTTTTCCTTCAGCCAGTATTTGTAGTAACTCTTAGAAGTTCGTGAATTGTGACACCAGATTCTGGGTAGTTGTGTATAAATATTTGGGTTATTATGAGCTTCCGCACTTCTTTAAATTTGTTATGATATAATTGATGTTATTTACTGAATCGTTTAAGAGTTAGTGTATTTAATTTCTAATTGTTGGCTTGCCTAGCAATTGAAAGGTTAGGCGCCATCACGGTCCCGACGGTAGGAAATTCGGGTCGTGATAAGTTGGTATCAGAGCACTAGGTTGTCTAGGTCTCACAATTCAAGAATAGGCTTAGTAGAGTCTGGGGGATCGGTACGGAGACGTCTGTACGTATCTCCCAGAGACTACAGATATTAGGAACAATTTCACTTCTCTACTTCTTTGTCGTGCGATTTTGTTCTCTTAGAGCTAATCGAACTCTTCTACTCATGTCCTTCCCAGATGGCGAGAACACATACCACGCCTTCAGTGAGCAGCAGCCAGAGCCCCCAGTGGTAGCTCCTACGAGTGGCAGAGGTCGAGGCTGAGGCCGTGCCAGAGGCCGAGGCAGGGGTAGGGCTCAGCCCAAAGCTCGAGCAGCAGCACCAGCGGCGGAGCCTCGGGTGGAGTTTGATGATGAGGTTCCAGCCCAGACATTCCAGTGATATCAGCTCAGGTCCCAGAGGGTTTCATTGCTATCCCCGTACTCAAGGATGCTTTGGTCTATCTAGTAGGCCTCATGGAGAGTGTGGCTCGGACCGACACTTTTCCTGTAGCACCAACCGTCTTTCAGGATGGAAAAGGAGCACAGACTCCTACTACTCACACTCGGAGCAGCTGGCTCCCTAGTACCAGACTTCAACAGCTTAGCCAGTTGGAGCAGTTCAGCCAGTTGTTGAGTTCATTACAGTGGGGCAGCTTCTGAGGACCCACAGGATTATCTTGACCGCTGCCATGAGGTACTGCGGAACATGGGGATAGTGGAGACCAATGGGGTCATTTTCGCTGTGTTCCAGATGATAGGGTCTGCCAAGCGATGGTGGAATGACTTTGTGTTGACTAGACCAGCTTGGTCGCCTACTTTGACTTGAAACTAGTTCTCTCAGATATTTCTTGAGAAGTTACTTCCTGTTACACTGAGAGAGGACTATCGCAGGCAGTTCGAGCGTCTCCAGCAGGGCAGTATGACTGTCACTCAGTACGAGACTTGATTTGTTGATTTGGCCCGTTATGCTCTTCTTATACTTCCCATCGAGAGAGAGAGAGAGAGAGAGAGAGAGAGAGAGAGAGAGAGAGAGAGAGGGTGAGGAGGTTTATTGAGGGACTTGCTCAGTCTATCAGATTGCAGATGGCTAAGGAGACTGGGAGTGATATTTCTTTCCAGGATGCAGCCAATGTTGCTAGGCGAGTTGAGATGGTTTTAGCTCAGGGGAGTGGTCAGGGGTCTGACAAGAGGCCTCGTCATTCTAGTGGATTCAGTGGTGCCTCATCTGGAGGCAGGGGTACTTTCGGTAGAGGCCATCCTTCTAGGCCATTTCATTCATCCCTTCAGGCTTCTCATGGTGCTTCAGGTGGTCGTGGCCCTCATTTGCAGTATTCTGATCAGCTAGCCTACAGCGCATCACCAGCTCCTATTAGTGCACCTCTGCTCTAGAGTTTTAGGGTGGTTACTTAGGCCGCCAGGGTCAGCTGTCTCAGCAGCCGAAGTCTTGTTATACTTGCGGTGATCCGAGGCACATTACCACGTATTATCCTCGAGCATCGAGCAGTTCTCAGCATCAGGGTTCTCGTTCCATGGTACCAGCACCAGGTTCTTCACCGCCCGCAGCCAGCTAGAGGTAAGAGTCAGACAGCTAGAGGTGGAGGTCAGGGCATTAGAGGTGGAGGTCAGGCCGCTAGAGGTGGAGGCCAGCCAGACAGGGCTCGTCCTCGAGATGTAGTTCAGAGTGGTGGGGCCCAACCTCGATGCTACTCTTTTCCAGCCAGGCCTGAGGTTGAGTCAACTGACGCGGTTATCATAGGTACGATTTAAGTTTGTAGTAGAGATGCCTCAGTGCTATTTGATTCGGGTTCTACTTATTCATATGTGTCATCCTATTTTGCTTCGTATTTGGTTGTGCCACGTGATTCTTTGAGTGCCCTTGTGTATGTGTCCACACCTGTGAGGGATTCTATTGTTGTAGATCGTGTCTATCATTCGTGTGTGGTTATTATTGGGGGTCTTGAGACTCGTGTAGATCTCCTACTTCTCGATATGGTTGATTTGATGTCATTTTGGGGATGGATTAGTTGTCACCTTATCATGTTATATCGGACAATCACGCCAAGACAGTGACATTAGCCTTGTCGGGGTTGCCTCGATTGGAGTGGATAGGGACTCCTGGTCATTCTACCAGTAGGGTTGTTTCTTATATGAAGGCTCGGCATATGGTTGAGAAGGGTTGTCTAGCTTATTTGGCTTATGTCCGTGATTCTAGTGTGGAGGTTCCTTCCATTGGTTCAGTACCAATTGATCGAGAATTTCCAGAGGTATTTCCTGTAGACCTGCCGGGGATGCCGCCCGATAGGGATATTTACTTCTGTATTGATTTGGCTCCAGGCACTTAGCCCATTTCTATCTCGCCATACCGTATGGCCCCGCCATAGTTGAAAGAATTGAAAGAACAGTTGCAAGACTTGCTTGAGAAGGGCTTCATTAGACCTAGTGTCTCACCCTGGGGTGCGCCCGTGTTGTTTGTAAAGAAGAAAGATGGATCGATTAGGATGTGCGTAGATTATCGGCACTTGAACAAAGTCAACATCAAGAACAAGTATCCAATGCTGAGGATTGATGACTTATTTGACCAATTTCAGGGTGCCAAGGTATTTTCGAAGATTGATTTAAGGTTTGGCTACCATCAGTTGAGGATTAGGGCATCCGATGTCCCTAAGATGGCTTTTTATACTCGGTATGGGCATTATGAATTTCTAGTGATGTCATTTGGGCTGACAAATGCCCCAGCAGCATTTATGGATTTGATGAACCGGGTGTACAAGTCCTATCTGGATTCCTTTATGATTGTCTTTATTGATGACATCTTGATCTACTCCCGCGGTCGAGAGGAGCATGAGCAGCATCTTCGTGTCGTTCTTCAGACTTTGAGAGACAGCCATTTATATGCTAAGCTTTCAAAATGCGAGTTTTGGTTGAGCTCAGTTGCCTTCTTGGGTCACGTTGTATCATCAGAGGGTATCCAGGTGGATCCTAAGAAGATTGAGGCCGTCAAGAACTGGCCTAGACCCACATCAGCTACAGAGATCCGGAGTTTCTTAGGATTGGCAGGATATTACCGTCGGTTTGTGGAGGGGCCCTCATCTATAGCAGCCCCGTTAACCAGATGACCTAGAAGGGTACCCTATTCAAATAGTCGGACGAGTGTGAGGTGAGCTTCTAGAAGCTCAAGACAGCTTTGACTACGATGTCGGTATTGGTGTTACCCACAGGTTCAGGATCTTATACGGTATATTGTGATGCATCCCGAGTTAGACTTGGTGCGGTATTGATGCACGATGGCAAGGTTATTGCTTATGCTTCATGACAGCTGAAGGTTCACGAGAAGAATTACCATGTTCATGATCTAGAGCTGGCAGCCATTGTTTATGCGCTGAAGATTTGGAGGCATCATCTTTACGGTGTGCCGTGTGAGGTATTCATGGATCATCGGAGTTTGCAGTACTTGTTCAAGCAGAAAGAGCTCAATTTGAGGTAGAGGAGGTGGTTGGAGCTATTGAAAGCCTATGATATCACCATCTTGTATCATCTCGGGAAGGCCAATGTGGTGGCCGATGCTTTGAGTAGGAAGTCAGCTAGTATGAGCAGCCTCGCGTACACTCCAGTTGAGAGGCTACTTGCATCAGATGTCCAAGCTTTGGCCAATCAGTTCGTGAGGTTGGATGTTATTGAGCCCAGTCGTGTTCTAGCTTGTACGGTTGCTCGGTCTTTATTGTTTGAGCGCATCAGGGAGTGGTAGTGTGATGACCCTCATTTGCTTGTCCTTAGGGACACAGTGCGGCACGGGGATGCCAAGCAGGTTACGGTTGGAGATGATGGAGTTTTGAGGATGCAGGGTCAGGTTTGTGTGCCTAATGTGGATGGACTTCGTGAGTTGATTCTAGAGAGGCCCACAGTTCCCCGTATTCTATTCATCCGGGCGCCGCTAGGATGTATCAGGACTTGCTGCAGCGTTATTGGTGGAGGAGGATGAAGAAGGATATAGTTGCATATGTAGCTCGGTGCCTAAATTGTCAGCAAGTAAAGTACGAGCATCAGAGACCTGGTGGTTTGCTTCAGAAGATAGATATTCCTAAGTGGAAGTGGGAGCGTATCACTATGGATTTCGTTGTTGGACTACCACGGACTCAGAGGAAGTTCGATGCAGTTTGGGTTATTGTGGATAGGCTGACCAAGTCAGCGCATTTCATTCCTGTGGCAGTTTCCTATTCTTCATAGCGGTTGGTAGAGATTTACAGTTGTGAGATCGTCTACCTTCATGGTGTGCCCGTGTCTATCATTTCGGATCGACGTACGCAGTTCACCTCGCATTTCTGGAGAGCAGTGCAGCGTGAGCTGGGTACGCGGGTTGAACTGAGCACAGCATTTCATCCTCAGACGGACAGACAGTCATACTATTCAGATCTTAGAGGATATGCTCCGCGCATCTGTTATTGACTTTGAAGGTTCGTGGGATCAGTTCTTGCCGCTAGTGGAGTTTGCCTACAACAACAGCTATCAGTCGAGCATCCGGATGGCTCCCTATGATGCATTATATGGTAGGCGATGTCGATCACCGGTTGGATGGTATGAGCCAAGGGAGGCTCGGTTATTGGGTACAGATTTGGTACAAGATGCCTTGGATAAGGTTAAGATCATTCAGGATAGACTTCGCGCAGTTCAGTCCAGGCAGAAGAGTTATGACGGCCGTAAGATCCGTGATGTTGCATTCATGGTCGGAGAGCGAGTGTTGCTCCGTGTGTCACCCATGAAGGGTGTAATGAGGTTTGGAAAGAAGGTCAAGTTGAGCCCTAGGTACATCGGACCTTTTGAGATTCTTGATCGAGTGGGAGAGGTGGCCTACAGACTTGCGTTGCCACCAGGCTTATCAGCGGTACATCTAGTATTTCATGTGTCCATGCTTCTGAAGTATCACGGTGATCCATCCCACGTGTTAGATTTCAACACTTTCCAGTTGGACAAGGAGTTGACCTACGAGGAGGAGCTAGAAGCCATTTTAGACCGACAGGTTCGTCAGTTGAGATCGAAGAGTTATCCTTCAGTTCAAGTGCAGTGGAGAGGTCAGCTTGTTGAGGCAGCTACCTGGGAGTCCGAGTCCGATATGCGGAGTAGATATCCCCACCTTTTTCCCAGCTCAGGTACTTTGCTATGTCTATTCGAGGACGAACGATTGTTTTAGAGGTGGAGAATGTGATGACCTATCGAACGGTTGTTTTAGAGGTGGAGAATGTGATGACCTGATAGGTCATCTTATAATTTAAAACCAAATTATGTGTTCCTAAGCTTTTAAAACCACATTTTTTCCTCCTCGATTTGCGTGCGCAGTCCAGGCGTGTTTCCGGAAAGCTTTTATGTTAAAAGTTTATGAAAATAATAATTTTTGCCTTTAAAAGTTGATTTAGTTGACTTCGGTCACCGTTTTGAGTAAACGGACCCAGACTCATGTTTCGACAGTCCCGATGGGTCCGTATCGAAATATGGGACCTGGGCGTATGCCCGGAGTCGGATTCGGAGGTCCCTAGCCCGAGTTATGAATTTTTGTTAAAAATTGTAAGTTTGAAAATTTAATGGTTTTTAAGCGATTGTTAATGTTTGATCTTGTTGGTATCAGGTCCGTATTTTGGTTCCGGAGCCCGGTACAGGTTCAATATAATATTTAAGTCATGTCTGTGAAATTTGGTGAGAAACGGAGTTATTTTGACGTGCTTCGGGCGTCCAGTTGTGAAAATAGGAATTTTGAAGTGTTCTTGGTAAATTCATGTGATTTGGTGCTAAATTCGTAGTTCTAGGTGTTATATTGGCGATTTGATCGCGCGAGCAAGTTCGTATGATGTTTTTAGACTTCTGTGCATGTTTGGTTTGGAGCCTCGAGGGCTCGGGTGAGTTTCGGATAGGCCACGGAGTGATTTGAAACTTAGAAAAACTGCTGGTGTTCTTCACTCTTGTAGCAGGCCTCAGACCTCGCAAATACGAGGTCAAGCTTCGCATTTGCGACCACTGTTTGGTTTGCATTTGCGAGCTTCTCATTGCAACTGCGAAGAGCAGCTGGGCCAGCCTAAGTTCGCAAATGAGAACAATCCTTCGCATTTGCGATAAGGACAGGGGGAAGGTAGACTTCGCATTTGCGACCAATTGATCGCATTTGCGTCCAATTGATCGCATTTGCGATCAGCTCAGCTCGCAATTGCGAGCATTTCTTCGCTTTTGCGAAGGAAGCAGGAGTGTGAGAGACCTCGCAAATGTGATGGTTTTCTCGCATTTGCGAGCTTCGCAATTACGAAGCTCAGGTCGCAAATGCGACATCTGTAGTTAACTTACAGGATTTCAGCCTAGAATCTAAGATTTTCATGGTGGAATTGGGTTTTTGGGTAGAAGCTAGGGATTTCGAAATTTGGGGATTTAGAGCTCGAATTATGGTTGGATTCTAAGACCAATTGTATATCCGGGCTCGGGGGTGAATGGGTAATCGGGTTTTGGTCTGAATTTCGGGTTTGGATCAAGCGGACCCGAGTGTTGACTTTTGTTGACTTTTTCAAAAATGGCCTAAACTGAATTCCTTGCAATCGTGGGTAGTTCCTAAGCCTGAATTGAATTGTTTGGTTGGTAATTTTCTAGATTCTATTGGTCCAGAGTCTTGTGTGAAGGAAAAAGCGGTGATTGAGCTTTGAGTTGGCCGTTTGATTGAGGTAAGTGTTGTGTCTAACCTTGGCTTGAGGGATTAGGTATTGTTGCCTATTTGCTACGTGTTTGGTTGTTGAGTACAACGTATAGGTGAGGTGACGAGTACCTATACGTTATTGTCGAGTCATAGCATGCGAGTGAGTCTTATTCTTGTAATCGTTGTATTCTTTATTCATATTGCTCGTGCTCGGACTTGTTATTCTTTATGTTGAGTAACTCTTATCACGTTTTACAGAAATTGATATTGACTGAGTATTGACTCAAAGTTGAGGTTGACGTTGTGGAACTAAATATTGAAGTGAGACTTGTTATTGATAATTCCATCTCTCTGTTGCTATTATTCTTTGTTTTGGTGAGGAAGAGTGTAAAGCACGAAGGGTGATGCCATGTCATTTTATATTCGTTATCATGTGAGGAAGAGTGTAAAGCACGAAGGGTGATGCCGTGCCATTTTATATTCATTATCATGTAAGGAAGAGTGTAAAGCACGAACAACGATGTTGTGCCATTTTACATTCATTATCATGTGAGGAATAGTGTAAAGCACGAAGGGTGATGCCGTGCACTTATTTTTGCCATGTTTAATATTTCCATTGGTGCAAAGCATGTTGTTTGCTGTGTTTCTTTCCTGTTACCATTTTTATGATCTTGTACTTCCCTCAGCATGTTTCCCCCTCCCATATTTATCTGTTTAGCTTCTATAATTTGCTATTATGCCCGTATATTGTTTAACTACACTGGTTTATGTATGTGTCTTGTCCTAGCCTCGTCACTACTTTCCCGAGGTTAAGCTCGACACTTACCAGTACATGGGGTCAGTTGTACTGATACTGCACTCTGCACTTTCTGTGCAAATTTCGATACTGGACCGTGTTGACCCGAGTTGAGCTGCTGACTTCAATCCCACAGGAGACCCAAGGTAGATCTGCCGGCGTTCGCAGACCCTGGAGTCCCCTTCCAGTTATTTCAGTTTACTGTTTCTTTCATTCGAAAACAGTTGTATTTGTAGTAACTCTTAGAAGTTCGTGAATTGTGACACCAGATTCTGTGTAGTTGTGTATAAATATTTAGGTTATTATGAGCTTCTGCACTTCTTTAAATCTGTTATGATAAAATTAATTTTATTTACTGAATCGTTTAAGAGTTAGCGTATTTAATTTCTAATTGTTGGCTTGCCTAGCAATTGAAAGGTTAGGCGCCATCACGATCTCGACGGTGGGAAATCTGGGTCGTGACACAGTCAAATTCATGCATTCATATCATATCTCAGTCTCATTTGTTATTTGTTGATACATTATATCATTGTTGCCGGGCTAGTTTCATGACATTGAGAGCCCGAGAGACTGGAGAGATTGATGACTGAGTGAGGCCGAGGGCCTGATTGTGAGGACATTTATATGATCGGGCTACACGTCGCAGCATGTTTTATTGATTTATGACTGAGTGAGGTCGAGGGCCTGATTGATTTATGCCATGATTGGCTTGTTATAGCGCTAGGGCTGAAGGAGTCCCTCCGGAGTCTGCACACCCCCAGTGAGTGCAGGTACCTACTAAGTGCGAGTGCTGATTGGGAGGATTGAGTGACTGTGAGGACTGAGCGGCTGTGAGTACTGAGTTACTGGGATGATTGAGTGAAATGATACTCTGCGAGGATGCATATGGTTTTATTCCTGTGTCGCATCGCATCTGACATGCACAGGACATACATACATAGAGATGCATTTTCCTCATGCTGTACGGTATCACGTCATTCATGACTTTTTACACACATTAAAATGTAGTTATAGAGAGGTATTTCACACTTGTTATTTGGAAAGGAAATGAAAAATTTTATTTATTGTGGAAAGGATTTTTCAGGAAAATTTCAGTTTTCAAACTATCTCATAATTTTTCGATGATTTTGATAAAGGGATTGGGTTTTCACTGATATTCTTGAAAAGCGGAACCATTTTCGATAAATTGTGAAAACGCTGAGCACTTTATATCTGAGCTATTTCTTTATTTATTTGCTTTACACTGTTATGAACTGCTATTGGTTATTGGTGTTGGACCCGAACTATGTTCCAGCTCGTCAATACTTTCAACCTGAGGTTAGGTTTATTACTTTTTGAGTACATGGGGTCGGTTGTACTCATACTGCACTTCTTGCACATTGCGTGCAGATCCCGGATGTCGATGTTGCTGCGTTCGATGGTTGCTAAATTTGAAGGCGTACATGCGTTCCTGCTGTAGCTGCATCTTGTTCATGGTAGCCTTAGATTTTAAAACTCTGTTTATGTACTTTTCAAACAGAAGATGTATTCTTTTCATATCAGCTTTGACTCTATTCCTAGAAGCTCATGATTTGTACTACCAGTCCTTGGGAAATGTAATAGATCTAGATAATTTATTCTGTTTAATTGACTTGTTAACATTTTTGAAATTGAATAGTTATTAGTTGGCTTACCTAGTGGGTTGGGTTAGGTGCCATCACGACTAGTGGATTTTGGGTCGTGACAGGAAGTGACGAGGATAAAGCTCAAGGTTCAAGTTATATTACAAGATGTTTTGGCTAATAGCCAGAAAGTGTCAGATTTGTTCAAAATGGAAAGATAAGTTGAGAATAGATTGGGACTGATACAGTGAACACGTATGACTTGGTGAATAAGAATTATAAGTCAAATACTGAGAAATTATGGACGGAAATAAGGTGATGATGTCAGTTAGTATGTCAGGATGGTATTATGACTTATAAAGAATTTTACTAAAGGATGCGAATGAGGGCACCTATGTTAGACCCTAGATTTCAATTCAAGGTTGTTGGTCAAGATGTTGGAAGGACTGTTTACTATGGTAATCACCATTAACGAGTTTAGCAAAGGAACCAAAAAAAAGAATATTATAAATGAAGAAGTTGCATCTTAAATTATCATGACAAGATATAGAGAGGTGATATGGATCTAATTGATAAGTGAATATGAATCAGTCAAGTTTGTGGTAAACATAATATGACTCATAAGAAGTATGGCATAGTTAAGACAGTATTAATAATGACTAAAGTCACCTTCTCAAAAGAAAAAGAAAAAGGCTTTCTTGATCATCCGAAAAGGGAATGTTACAAGATGAGGGAGATGACCCTTAATTGTACTTGACATCGAGTTTTCCCTAAGCATGATAGGTCATCGTCATGATGGTGTCATACATAATAGAAGTTGCATACAAGAAATAAAGTACCACGTGTAAGTACGAGTTGAGGATAGACGAAGCATGCCATATGTAAAAGATGGGCATGACAACCATGAGTTCCTCCAGATGATGAATGTGATACAAATAAAAGTCAATTTCTAGTTATGCATACCAAGGTATGCGAGGATAAAGTATGTGAACTTAAAATGGATAAGCGTAAAAATATTAAGGTATGAGATGCACAAAAGGCATAATCTTGGAGGTTATAAGAAACAATATAGGTTGTTAGAGAAGAAGAAAAAAATGACGTGGAATGATAATCTTGAGTTTTTCTAGTGGAGGTATGTCTTATTTTATTCTGTTGAAATGATGAAAATTTGAAAATTTCCAAGAATGATCTCAAAGCAAATCTATATATGCCCAATAGTGAAAGAGCAGTTAACTTGTGAGTGAACGGATCCTTATGATTCAAGAAGAATAAATATTGAAATGGCTCATGGGCTAAGTTAAAGTTATTGGAAAGTTATACATATAATGTGTACGACGTAAGGCTAAAAAAAAACAAAATTGAAAACGGCGATGGTACGGATTTGGAGATTGAGAAGTTACAAGAATTCTAAGACTAAATGATACCGTGTCACTAATTTCTAACTTGATATATGTGGACGAGGTCAATGACACCATGAAGAATGGGAAAATAGGCAAGTATATATATTTTTTATATGAAATATGTTGATATAAATATGTGGTAATAGCCATAGGCAAAAGAGTTTGCATTATGATGAAGGCATGAGGTAATAAGACCCTACAGGCATGACATCTTTATTATAAGTATTAGCCTACTCGGTGGGATACATCAAAATAAAGTTTTATGAAAGGACTTAGTAGCAAGAAATATAATTTCAGAGAAATATACTATGGAATATATATATATATATATATATATATATATATATATATATATATATATATNCATAATTCTTGCATTTAGCATTGTGAAGATGGTGTATGTTGTGAAAATTTATATAATGATATGTGGATTTCTCCTAAGGGAGTCACACACATTCAGCATATTTAAGCACAAGATGAGAGGCGTAAGGCAGTCGTACTTGCTAGAACTGTATTAGAGCATGGATTGAAGGTTGAAATAATAGAAGAGATTTTAATGGCAGAGTGAACATGAAAGATTGAAGTGTTAACTATAATGATGTCTTAAGGGCGGAAAATAATGGCCCTCAGCAATATATGTTGCAGCTAAGTAGTGACGTGATACTTGGATACGAAAATGAACAAAGAAAGTTCCTACGAGTATAACCAATATATCATACGGTATAATGATGAAACAAAAGACAATGTACGATGAAAGATTGAAGCGGTAAAATAGAGATTTCTAATTGAGGGATAAATAGCCCGTAAAAGCAGGTGAGCATGTAAATGGTGCGAGAAAATTTATCTGAAATTTCAGTTAACTCTTTGAGTGGTAGGTAAGAGTTTCAAATTTCATTTGCTCCTAAGTGGGGGAGCGTCTGCGTAAGCAGATTTCAGCTTTAAAGTGATGGTTTATAAAAAAAAAGGGAAGGTTATAGTTACTAAAAACAAGACGAATGAGGTATTATCAGTAACCTTTATGATCAGAAGGGTACAATTTTTATGAAGTGCTTGTACAACAATTACAAACTCATAACAATCGATAGTTACGATGTTCTACATCAGGGATGTTGAAAGCTATATCTTATAGTCAAGGATTTAATGGGCAACTCGAATGTATTCCTACAACTTGGAGACATGTGCGATTTAAATTAAATTTATGTATTGGTGGAGAACAAGGAAGTACATTGAAGTGTACATGGGATTAAGTGGAATAAGATGGTATTTTAATATGTACACACTTAGCACGAAATGAAATAGAAAAGGGTAATGTAATGTGCATTCCTGAATGAGGAATGACTCTTATACACCAAAAATGAAGTATGCAAGTAAAAAGCACAGGTTTGAGAAAGGGCACTAATCTTAAAAGATGTAAGTATCATCGTGATAGCAATGATATGCGAGTGTTGGAAGCTTACGAGCTATGGTAATATACCTATGGTGCACTCATAAGTAGATAAAATCTCAAAATTTTGTTAGAGAACCATCACAAGGAACTCAATAGAGTTAAGAAGTTGGTTAAAGTTAAGATATGACAACTTGAACCCTGGTATTGGAGAATTGATAGCAAAGTAGTATCATAAAATGAATGAAACTGGAATGATTAAATTTTTGTTCTATAGATCAAATTTGTAAGCAATAATAGTTATCAAGTTGGGATCTTCGGTAACTCCAAAAATCACGAGTGAAAGTGGGGTTATTAATTGATATATGATGGATGAATTTAGGACAACTATCTTATTAGTCTTTGGAAGGAACAGAAGAACATTCCAGAATAATTTTAATATATAGGACATCAAGAGTCCTAAGTGGGAACAATCATGTATGGAAACAAGAATCATGAAAGGCAATAGATTTATTTGAAAGTACCGTTTAAACAAAAATCCAAGACCACGAGTCGTAATGAACAAGTTTTGCAGATACCAAGTGGGCAATATAACTTCGATCTCATAAACTATGAGATATTGTTATGAGCAAGCTAAGAAATTAAGGGAGCATGAAAATAAGTTATTGTTTATTAAGGAAGTCCAATCACAGAGAGATTTTGATTTATTTGAAGATATTTTTCATGTACAACGTGACGTTTGCATGACTAAAGAAAATGCAGGCATGTATGATAGTGATATGGGAGCTATGTATAGTAGCAATTATCATATATGTTACAAGTTAAAAGTTTTAAAGATTTACAATTGATGCACGTATGGTATATGTACGGCCGAGTGGGGTCAAGATGGTATATTATATTGCGTATTGTTGGTTGTTGAGCGATATTGTTATTGGTTCTCGTGTGGGGGCTTATTCTGGACAGGTTAAAGTTTTTGGATAGTCCTAGTTAAAACTCTGCCGAAATTTTTAAAAAATTTGTAAAGATAGCCAAATTTTGAGGGTCATAAGTAAGTTGAGATTTTGAAAAGAAAGTATAAGACCCATGTAGTCAAAAGTGCCTATGCATAATGGTTGGAGGTAAAAGGATGGTATTAAAACATTCGAGGACAAATGTTCTTAAGTGGGGGAGAATGTAGCACCCCGAAAAATTTTGAAGTACTTAAGCGTTACTAAGAAAGTTGATGTGTGCTAATTATATTATTTCGTGTGCAGACGAGGACTATTAATATGATGGATATCAATTGGATATGATAATAAGTGTACGAGTTATATTATAAGTGATGTGGGGTCTAAGGATAGCCCTAAGTCCAAATCAAGTTGGAAATTACATGATAGACTAAAGTTTCAAATAAGTACGCACATGACCTAATTTTGGATGGGAATATCTAGATATATATAAGGATTTATGTGTATTACAACCTATCAAATGAAAGTTCTTTGCGTCTAGTTTCTAACGCTTCAAATCGTTTGTCATTTGGACATTCCTACAAGAAGTTATGACCAAATTATCAAAGGCCGGTGGAGGGGTCTGCGAATGCGAAGCATCCAAGGCCGCGTCCGAAAGAATGGCTAGCAGTGAAGTGCTGCCATAGCATCCAAGTCTGCGTCCGAAACCCAGAAATCTAGGCCTATAAATACCAAGTCGGGGGAGAGAGTATTTTGAGTATTGGGGGTTAGGGTTCTTGAGGTGAAGGGGCGATTTTAAGCTCAAATCAAGTCCAATCGACCAAGGCAAGTTGTTAATGTTGTTTTGGGTTGATTCTTACTAAATATACATGAGTTCTAACATCATTCTTGCATCCAAATGCTAGATTTCATCATCAAATCCTCAAGAACACTAAAATTACCAAAGTAGTAATTTTTCAAGATTGAGCTACTAGAGGTAATTTCAATGCTTCAAACTCGTTTATTATGAGTAGTTAGAAGTATTTGAAGTATTTGTTACAAGTTTTAATGGTTAAAAGATTGGATTATAAAACTTTAGTTCATGGCATGAATAGTACTTTTGAGAAATTAAGAGAAGATGAATGGTAATCTTGGCGATGAAGTTTATGAATACAATGAACCCATGGAATTATTTGTTAGCAAAAGATGGAAGTGATCAACTAAGCAAGCACCCGAATTGTATATTTTGCAAGTGTTGATTATGGAAGAGGATGAATAGTAATTTGGTGGTAATGGACAATTGATGCAGTATCATTAATGACTTCGAATGGGTATTAAAATATAAGAATGAAGTTGAGTGGTCTAACTTGTAAATCTATTTGGCGATTTGAGTTGTCGGATAGCCAACTTATGAGCCATATATGGATGTTGATCAATATCTTAGGTCATATTGTGATATAATTAGGATATCTAATTGTAGATATCGACATGTTGGTGATGTTGAGCATTTTAATCAACGTTGGGATGATGGAGGAGGAATGAAATCTTGTGAATGTTAATAAAGCGAAAGCCAGGTAAGTTGATTAAAACTTACTCTTATTGAGGGATTTTCTCTAAAAGCATGTTTCGAGTTAATACTTAAGTTGTTGTAAATGTGCTTTCGTGCTTGTGGGGACAAACAAGTACGAATGTCTCCATATACTAGAATATTATGTTGCATATGTAGTGTCGTGCCGTTTTATAAATTTTATTTTAAAACTTGTTAGAAAAATGACACTCAAGGCAAATGTTATAAGTTTTTATCAAAACTTACATATTGACAAGATTATACATATTTGAGTGCTAAAGATAAGTTTTCATGGAAAGTATTTCTTTTGAAAATTGACGAACAGAATAACACTTGTGGTATCTTTTAAAGATTGATGTTAAATTGCTAAAGGCTTTAGCATGTAAAAGGTTATTTATTTAATTTTTGTTCAAATGATTTAGATTTTTCTATAAATGTTATGAGTTGATAAAAATAGATCCTTTGAAGCTTCTATGCTATGAATCTATTTTTGAAGTATTAAATGTGTTGGGAGTTACTTGTGTTCACCGAGATTGACTTCGGACATACTGTGTTCGTTGTTATGAAATTACACGTGCCGGTGTAGGTGTAGATGGCCACTTTGTGGTATAGACTACGGCACAGTGCTCTCCCTCGAGAGAGTACTATTTTGTGCTATTATTAGCATGGCTGAGTCGATTCGTACGACACTACGATGAAACGACCTAAGCAAGTAGGGTATATGATTGCCGCTAGGTACATAACCTAGTTGACCTTCTTATGTCGGTGATGGTATAGTACTCCCAGTGAAAGGTAAGGATGATTTCTTATGTTTAGGCCTACGGAGCCGAAAGTGATTTCAATGACTTAAAGCAACCGAAATAATTTTGTATGATTTTAGTCAAAATCTTGGATTGGTGTAAATATTTTAAAAGTTTATATTGTGGTTTATATTTCACTTGGCATTTATTCAAAATGACAAGGGTCATGAATTGATAGAATTTCTTATCGTTTTATTTCAAATATTGGTGCATTATTTTTATAAAGTTTGTCCCAAGAACTTAAGTTAGAGAGAGTCTATGACACTTATTGAGTACCACTGTGGTGTACTCAGCCCTTAGGCCCCCTCCTCCCCTCTAGGGCCCTGCTTACTTTACATGTTTCAGGATGAGTATGATACATGGCATGCGGTCAGGACTAGGATGACTCTCTTCTTGAAGTATATGGTGAGGCACCACTCCTATTTCGTGGTAGCTATCATGTTATTTTTCTTAATTTATGCTAGTCGGGTATTGGCCCAAGTGCTTAATTCTATTCTTTGGTATAGAGGCTCCATAGATAGTTATGAAAAGTTTTAGTAATGGGATTGTACACGACATACATGAAAATATAATTATTTTACTTAGTTTCATTGTTATTATCATGAAGGTGTTATGTGTGATTTTGAATTGGAAATATTTTATCATTTAACTTGAAAATGTATATGATTTTCAAGGAGCTTCCGCAGTTAAATTGATTTTCATGCATATGATTTGGGTGCATCATATGGGTTGGTTCACTCGGGTCGGGTAGTGTGCCGGGTGCCGGTCATGTAGATTTGGATCGTGACAGTTCCCATAACCGTTCATGAAATGGGGGGTGGACATGGTTGGTCCTCTACCACCGGGCCTCGAAAAAGTAAAATATCTTTTTAGTTTTAACTGATTATTTCACTAAGTGGGTTGAAGAATGTCCTTTCTAAAAGATCGGTGAACGTGATGTGGTCGACTTCATATGGGACCATATAATTTGCCGATTTGGAATACCGAAGGTAATCGCTTATGACAACGGGCCGCAGTTCATAGGTTCAACGGTCACAAAGGTTTTGGAAGGATTAAAAATAAGAGGATTACGTCTTCACCATACCACCCATGTGCTAACAGAAATGCAAATTCAACCGATAAGGTAATTATTCAGAACCTTAAGCAGAAGTTAGAAGATGCTAAGGGCAAGTGTCTCAATGAGCTACCGAGAGTACTATGGGCATATCAGACAACGACGAAGACGAGCACGGGAGAAACACCCTTCTCGCTCGTGTACAGTGTGGAGGCTCTGATACCAGTAGAAGTGAGGGAGCCGACCTTAAGGTTTACCCGAGCAAATGAAGTGGCAAACAATAAAGCGTTGCTGGTGAAGCTGGACTTGCTCGATGAACATCGGGACTTGGCATACATAAGGATGATTGTTCAAAAGCAAAGGATGGAAAGATATTATAATCGCAGGGCCAATCTTCGCTATTTCAAAGTAGCAGATTTGGTTTTAAGGAAGGTGACTCAGAACACTCGGCAAGTCAATGCTGGGAAGTTGAGACCAATGTGGGAAAGTCCTTACCGAGTTTTGGCTATCACCGGTAAAGGATTGTATGAGTTGGAAAATCAAGATGGAATCAAATTACACAGTAATTGGAACGTGACTCACCTCAAAAGGTATTATTGCTGATGAATCCTGCCAGTACTGAAAGTATGTGCTGCACTATTTTTTCACCAGTTTTTGTCTTAATTGAATTTTTCTGGCATGGTTTTGACGAGGCGGCGAAAGAAAGCATACTACAAAGGAAGCGTCATCGGCAAAGGAAAGAACTTTAATTATCAAGGCATAAAATTTTCACATCGATGGTAAATGGCTATGTGGATGGTTAAATGATCTTTGGCTCGATAGTAAGCTTTGACTTCCACTAATTAAAAAAAGATTATTTAACCATTCGCAAGTTGTTTCCATCAGTGAAGCAGCAAACTGGTACAAGACTTCTAGTGTTCGAATTCGCATGCTTCGCATTTGAACACTAGGGGGGATAATATCTGACACGGCACCAGGAATGTCACGAAAACCGGGACTGTGAGGACCTGGATCAGTGTTTCATCAGAACCGTGATCAGTATTCCATTAGGAACGGGGACTGCGTGATCGGTCCCGTAGAAATAAGTTGCATAAGTTAGCCATATGTATTGACAATTCTATTTACTTAAGCAAATTAATGCCTATATACTCTTAAAAATAGAGGGAATAAAATGAAGTCCTTTTATTTTTATCCGGGAATGAATAAAAGACATCTTTTTCAAAAGCGTCGTAAACATAAAGGCCCTCTCTCATGAAACCCTCATAGTAAATGGTGGATTTTGGAAGAGTTTATGCCCGCAATCAAAAGCTATCAGATGAAAAAATATATCTGAGGCTTTAATAACCTAGACATAAAAAAGATATTTTTGCACAATACTTCAACAAGAAATTCTGTTATTGAAGTTCCAAACTCAATAAATGTCTTGGCATAATTACAGAAGATAAAAAAAGGAAAAATTATACATCATTTGTGCTGCCAGAACCCGACGAAGGAGGAGAAAGTGGATCCACTGCCGGTTAAGGGCATTCATCTTCTTCAGTCTCCCCTTTGGTTCCCAAATACTCGGAACCAGTATTCGAGAAGTCGGTTACAATGGGCCGAGCAGGAAAATTCTCGCGAGTAGTTAACTCCGATTCTCGAGCTTTAGAAATGCAATTATCAACATAAGCAATGCCTGTTTTTGCTTTTTCCAAAGTCTTCCTCTTCATATTATATATAGCATAGGTCTTCTCGAAGACAAGGGAATCTTCTTGATACTGGAGTTGAGCTCGAATTTTATCAATTTTGGCCTGAAGTCCTTCCCTTTCAGCTTTCATGGCGCTGATCCGGTTTTGCTCCATTACTCTCTTAAACCTCTCTTCCATTTTGGTTGTCTTCTCCTCGGCAACGTTAACCTCCTCTATTTTGGATCATAAGTCGGCCTTCAGTTTATTAATTTGCTCATCGAAGTTAGAATCGCGCTCGGCAGCAACGATTACAACATCATGAAGCTCGACCCACAAAACCATAGTTTCTTGAAGCTTTTCGTATAACTGAGCAGCTTCTTGGCTGTGGGCCATTATATCTTGTTCGGTTTGCTACAACCGAGCCTCAAGGCTTTTACTCCTAGCACTGAGAGGCGCACGACAAGCTAGTCCCTTTTAGCTAAAAGTTGATCCTGCTCGAAAGCAAGCCTTTGTTTATCAAGGATCAACCTTTGCCAGCCCTTAGAAGCAAGGAGTTTGGCCTAAAAAGACGAGGTTAGAGTCAAGTTTACTGTTACAGCGGTTAGACGAAAAAAAAGATAGAAGGAAATTAAGATGATACTTGCGGCACACTATACATACTATTATTTATCAGACACTCCCCATAAAGGGAGTCCATTTTCTTTCAATCCTTCGCCGAGGCCAACGGCTTCATGTAATTGGCAAGCTCCAGCGGCCTGGAGAGAAGATAACACTCCTTCGAGATTGAAAGAGTGGCATTCTGTCTTCCTTGACGATCTTGAGAAGGAATATCATAGGTTCTCCCCAAGTTTCCGTGGTCAGGAGATCGATGAGGAGATGCATCCCTTTCTTGATCAGCCGGTGCCGGTGGAGAAGATGCGGTTGGTACTGGTGGTGAAGGAGCATTTGGTGTCAGTGGACGTGAAGCCACCAGTGTAGAAGGAGAAGAAGCAGTTGTGGTAGAAGCAGTGTTGGTTGTTATTTGCTCAATGTTTGGGGGCAGAAATGACTCAGGGTCAGAACTCCTTGGACTAGAGACGACAATTGGGGTCGGAATGCGATAATCGGCATTTTCGACCAGGTCCATCTCACTCCAAAGCGCCTGAGTTTTCTCAAATGTTGGGTTTTGAAGCTCGCCCGGCTAAGCATCCGGTTGAGCTGGTGAAGATCCCTTCCTTCTTTGAAGGAGAGCCTCTTCATCACTGGCTTCCCCTTCATCAATGAGGATCACTGTGGCCAGCTCGGATGGCATTTTCTTTTCCCTCTTCTCTTGAGTCCCAACCGAGGATGAGCGTCTTTTTTTTCTTGCTCTCGGACTGGGGATTCCGAGAGGAGGAACCTTCACTGGAGGCTCGGACATATCCACGAGCTCTATTCCAGGCAAGGGAATTTTGCAACACCCTCGTGGACTCCTTGAGGTCATCTAAGGCGTTGACTCCGGGGCAGTTGATAGAACCCCTCAGAACCCCTGTATTAGACAAAAATGGAGTTAGCAATTTATTCACGAGATTTCTTGTGTTCGAACAAGGCTAAAGAAAAAAGGATTTGGCTTAACGTGGTATTTGGCCTTCCACCCGTATTTTGGAGCCATTTTCTTCCACCGACGGGATTTAGGAGTTGTAATGTCCAGAATTTTCTTAATCCATGTCCAGGCCTCGAATCCGTGGGGGTTCCCTTCGGGTAGCTGAAACAAATGAAACGGAGAATCAGCATAAGCGGGAAATGACTTTTCACAGAGAAAGGAAGCAAGAAACCGAAAACTTATGTATAAGGTTCCACGACTCGAGAAAGGCTGGAGTTGTGGTCAGGATGATGTCCCTGGTATCAATAACGATGAACCGCTCCATCCATCCACGGTCGTTGTCGTTGTCTACGCTGGTGAGGAGAGCATGGTGTCCATATTGGCTAAAGTTTATTACTCCCCCACGGCTAATCTTGGGAGAGTAAAGATTCATTATATGTGCAAGACTTAGGGTTTCCCGACCTCAGTGCACAATTGACGAAGGCAGGCCACCGTCCGCCATATAGATGGGCCTACTTGTGCTAAGAAGACCTGATATCAATGGAAAAACTCTAAAATTCTTGGGTCGAGCCTTTCACTTGACCCCAAAGAGAATAGACTCAAGGTAAAGAGATACGTATAGACATACATAAACCCCTTCCTGGAGTAGGTAACTCGCTCTACCTTATCAGGGGCTAGGATCTCAATATTGGGGTAGTTGCAGTCCTCCTTTTATAGTAGAGATACTGGAAGGGCGAATGGAGGAGAGAAACTTACAGACTGGCCAAAATCGGTGGCTTTAGGAAGTTGCAGAAGGAGTTTTCTCTTGAAGGTCGTTTGCAGTGCTGAGCTGGAGAGGTATGATAGTGCTTACAACTGGAGGTTCGGACTCAATGTCAACCTCCATGTCTTTAGTTTTCTCTTGATTATTTCTCTCTTATATTTTATTTAGCTCTCAATTTTACATCTTATTCATTGCTTTATTTTTGCCTCTGCTCTCGGAAACGATAAGTTCGGAACTAGGCTTGTTATCTTCTTCAATTTCAGTCGTTGAATCTAAGTTTTAATTTTATTTATTTATCACTTTTTGTATTAAATCGATTCACTTGTCTATAAACCACGTTACAAATTCAACTGTACTGTTTTACGGGTAAATAACTTTGCGTACGTGTAGTAACTTTTTTACGTTGATTATCAGAGTATAAAAACTAAACCTTTTCTCATTAAAGCAAAAGAGACCAACACGAACAAAAAGATTTCAGTGAGTAAGAAAGACATATAGAACAACTTTCTTAATTTCTCAAGAATTTGCTCCAAGTAGAGCACAGTATTGAGTAAATGTTATTTCAACCTCTTAAAAACTTACCAGTGACAATTACACCTTCATCTATGGACTCGAGAAATATTCACATAGCCACATATATTATGGGCTGCGAGTTATATTAATTATATTATTACACGTTATATTCAATCTAATGAACCAAAAGAAAAAGAAAGAAAAAGGAAATATCAATTACTAGCATCTAGTTATTGTTGGTGATCACTTGGCGTTAATCATATGAATGATCTTCTGGAAAGTGCATTCATCACAAGGCAAAACAATTCCTTTGGGACTCTGAAATCCAAACTCCTGAGCAGCTTCTTCTAGTAACTTCTGGAAACAAGGGTTCTTCAAGTAAGATATGTGAAGAACAAATCTCCTCAGTTCTTCTCCCACGTAAACCACAAAGTGACCCTTTGGAGTTTTTTCCCTCACTTCTTCATCTTCATATTGTGAGGTCTTCCCCATACTTATCTGTAAAAAGTTTCTTGAGTAATTTAGATATTGAAGCACATGTGTGCCAGTTATTAAAAGGGGTTGGCCTATATATAGAGAACATGAGAGTAACCACATTTTCAAAGTCTTTGGAAAGGCTGCGGTAAAGATTACACTTTTTATATTTGTTGAGAGAGTTGACAGTGTGAATGTGTGATGTATCTCATTGTAATTATAAGTTGGATTCTTTAGGGGCGATTGGTAATGATGTGACCTTAGTGTCAATGGCTGTTATTTCTCAGGAGAAATGATGTGTGGCAGGGAAATTTCCCCTGTATAACATGGGCTTCATTACGCTACATTATAGGGCCGAAATTCAAAAATAGCCCGAATTACAAATGGTAATTGAAAAATAGTTACAGTTTCAAAAGTAATTGAAATTTTATCACTTATCCTGTAAAGATAAACACTGTTTAAAATCCGGAAAGTATTCAGCATAATATACTGGAGTTCCAGCATAATATGCTGGAAGTTCATACACAGGTGCTCCAATCTCCAATATATTATGCTGGAACTTTCCGTGTGTAGGAGTTCCAGCATAATATGCTGGAAGATCATACATAAGTGCACGAATCTCTAGTATATTATGCTGGAACTTTCCGTATTGCAGCAAAATAGTGGTTATTTTTCAAATAACTTTGCAAATGCTGACTATTTTTCAATTACCATTTCGAAAACTGGCTAGCCCGTGCTATTTTAGTTCTCTATACCCATTTAGGCATTTATATGCAGTCACATGTTATTTTTCAATTGTACTTTTATTTGGCTATACATATATATATTATACATGACATAATCTCTCTGTTTCTTTTTGGCTGTGTATTTGATTCATTGATCTTGCTGTGAATCTGCCTCCCATATGCAGTATAAAAAATAAGATCACGTGCTCAACAAGGTAATTAATAAGAGAGAATACTTCACAAAAACAAAAGGACAGAGAAAAAGGAAGGGATAATTTCGGTGCCAAACTTGAAATGACTAAACATAAACGGATTTGCAATGAGAAAAAAAGAGGAGAATTTAGTGGCTAACAACTGTTTCTCTTGAAATAGGGACTTTTGGTTGCTAAGTATAAATCGGAGGGTACGCACTCCGTATGCAGTCCAAACTGGGCCAGAATGCCGTGCCTATAATATCCAAACTTGTACTTTCAAGAAAATGAAACAAATCTTACTCATTAGCGCATTGCTAATTGCAGTCATCAGTCGGTAGAAATTGGAGTTGCAGCTCATTTGTCCTATAATATTAAGATGTGTAAGGAGATAGCAGTTCACACGTATCCTCAATATTCAATTAGGAAAACTTTATCGTAACACTTCCTCTCAAACGTTCAGAACTAGATAATGGTCACCGTTGGACGCTCAATCATCCACTTCTCCATCTTAAACTCTAGAATATTCATATTAGTTGAGGATACCTAAAACCGACATAAATGGTGCACTCCAGGGCTTTATGCAGGAATTTTTATAAACGGTGTCAAAATTTATAAAAGTATAAAAATAATAACTTCAATTATCATACTTCTATACAAGAAATATTCTCTTTCAAATATTTGCAAAAAAATGTGCTACTTGAGGTTTGAAACTCTGATCTATTAGAGCAAAATAAAGCATATAACCAAAGGACCAGGAGACAATTTATGTCAAGTGGTGTCATTTTTTCCTACTTATCCGTTTCCTCACGACAACACTAATATACATATATATTTAGTAAAAAAGGTTGACGAAGCGCTATTGCGTGACACCGCTTCACTAAGAGTGCATCCGCCCCTGGTGCACTCATTCAGCATGTTAATTCTTGTTTTTGAGTCAATTTTTTTTCATGGCTATATCTTTTAAGGTTTCCTGATGGTCTATCGGAAACAGCTTTTTTATTCTTTTTCGTTGCGTAAATATTATACCTTTTCAGACCTCACTTGTGAGAAATTATTGGACTTGTTGTTGTTGTATCTTTTAAGGTTTCCCTTCTCTTGCTGATTCCTGTGTTCCTTTTCTTTTGTACGTAATTTGCTCGTTAATTTCTTTTTACTAGGTACAGTTGATATATATAGCACCTTTATAACAGTTGAGCACTCTTAATTTTTGAAGTTTTGAGTCTTGCCCAAAATCATATATAGAGACATTTAATATCTCACTAAATTAGTCAATGGTTATTATGACCGTGGTTTATCTGGATTATCATAATCTTAGACGATCCATAAATAAAATTATTTAATTAGAAGGGAGAAAAAAGAAACCAAGCATGTTCCTCACCCTAAACAATTTCACTGCATGCTGTGCCGAATTAAGCAAAGCAAACTAAGATGAGAAACGTGGACTTTCTGTTACCTATATTTCCACTTGTGGGTTAGGGTTCTTGAAGAAGTAGAAGAAAAGTACACGAGAGAAAAGAGTAGTCGGAAAAGGGCCAAAAATAACTTTACTTTTACGCTGGGGGATTTGGTGTCGTACCTTATATTTGTGCCACCTTTTAACTTGTACCCTATTTTTTTAAATTATTGATTTTGTAGCCAGTTGACAAAAAATCTGTAATAATATGATGCTTACATCCCTGATAAATCGCGTGATTGCAACCTCATTCATGAAAAAAGATCTCCTCCTCTCCTCTCAACAGCTTTATCAAAAAACCAGAAACATCATGCTAATGTAGCATGAAGTTATTTCATGTTGAAGCTAAAACTTCATGCTAATATAGTATGAAGTTGTTTTACATTGAAGCTAAAACTTCATGCTAATATAGCATGAAGTTGTTTTACATTAAAACTTCATGCTAATGCATGCTGAAGTTATTTATCCTGCGGTCTACAGTTTTGTCATGAGTGCTGAAGTTATTTAATTCATTTGCTAAAACTTCAGTTTAAACATGCTGAAGTTATTTAGTTCATTTGCGAAAACTTCAGACTAAACATGCTTAAGTTTTTGTCTTGCAGTATGTAATTTTCTAATGAGTTTTTGCTAATGCATGCTGAAGTTATTTAGTTCATTTGCTAAAACCTCAGTTTAAACATGCTGAAGTTATTTAGTTCATTTGCGAAAATTTCAGACCAAACATGCTTAAGTCTTTGTCTTGTAGTATGTAATTTTCTAATGAGTTTTTGTTAATGCATGCTGAAGTTATTTAGTTCATTTGCTAAAACTTCAGAATAAACATGCTTAAGTTATTTAGTTCATTTGATAAAATTTCAGACTAAATATGCTTAAGTTATTTAGTTCATTTGCTAAAACTTCATGCAAAAACATGCTGAAGTTTGTCCTGCAGTCTACAGTTTTGTCAATAGTCGAAGGGCAAAATCATCTTTTTAAAATGCTTTTAACAAAAAAAATATGTACGGATGCAAATGGAAAAACAAAACGGGTATAAGTTAAAAGGGGGCGACCAAATAGCCCCCCCCCCCGTCCCCAACATGCAATTTTTACTTTTACGCTCCGTCCACCTATTGGGCCAAAAATTCATACAACATAATCTTCTTGTCTAAAATTACCCTTGCGATTGACGGAAATTTCTGTAGTCCCTTTTTTAATGTGTTGGCAGCACGTAATTTGGCCACGTGGCTCTAGATCAAATTTAACACGCTCCGAATTTAAACCCACCCCAGTGGCGTTCTAGACTGAATTGAATCATACCCGCCCCATTTGTTAGGCCTGCCCCAACTGGAGTAATTTTCATGGGTGGTCATTCAATTTTGTGTTTATTACCCAAAAGTCACTTTTTTTTCTTTTATTACATAAAAGTCATTCAATTTTGTATTCATTACCCAAAAGTCACTTTTCTTTCTTTGTTACACAAAAATTATTTTACCATGCTCTAGTTATCACAATAGTCAATTTAACCAGATTTTACAAACCTTTCACCTGAAAAGTCTATTATGCCCTATTATAAATCCTCCCATTTATACAACACCTTCTATATTATATGCTATATAATATACTTTTACCCAAGTACTTTACTTATAATTAAAATAACTTAATATTATTTTATTTATTATTTTATAATATATTCGTAAATTTAATTTTTTTCTTAACATTAATTTTCAAGATATGTAAGTAGCATTATTAAATTTGTCGGTAATATCACCGTGAACAAATCTCAAGTCCACATTCTTAACCATGCATAATGAATTATTTTTAAAGAAAATTATAAACTCAAAAGCTCACTGATTTATCAGTCAAGCCATACCCATTAATCCAATAAATAAAATACTTACATTTAGCACAATGAAACATCAGATTAATACTTTCAAATAAATAATATTAATAGATAAAGCTTTAAAAAACTTAATTAAACACAAATATATTTTGAAACTTTTTCTAAAATTCTTACTATTAACTATGAAAAAAATTATCATTTGTTAAGAAAATCTATTTTTATACTTTCAAATAAATATTTTTTTTATTGTTTTTATATTTAAATTGTGTTCATGTTTGAATATGATTTAACAAATTGAGTGCCACGGAATATATATTATAAAAATAATGAATAATATAATATAAAGTTATTTTAATTATAAGTAAAAATCTAGGCAAAAATATATTATATAGTATATAGTATATAGAGGGTGCTATATAAATGAGAGGATTATAATGTCAAGGGCATTGACTTTTTAAGTAAAAGTATTATAAAATTTGACTAATATGACTTTTGTGATAAATAGAACAAAGTAAAATAATTTTTGTGGAACAAATGAAAGAAAAGTAACTTTTGAGTAATAAACACAAAAATGAATAATTTTTACGTAACAAAGAATAATAATATTAATTTTTGCGTAATAAATACAAAGTTGAATAACCACCCATGCAAATTACTCCCCTAGCTTTCATAGCCCATGTACTGAAGCAGTCATTCAACAACTCTTCCTATACAATCAAAGCTGATGATCCAACCAACTCATCATCTCTTCTCAAACCTCAACCAAGCTTACAAAACCACCTTTGAATACACATCAACTGGGCATGCTGACGAACCGATTTAGCTGAGAATTTTTGAATTCTAAAACCCTGTTGAAAAAAGACAAGTTGGGGTTCAATATCTACTGATTAGTCACTTAGGTTCTTTTGTTCAAAGCCTGATTTGGTGTTATTTGATGGAATCTCTTGTTATTGTTTGTTTGGACTTTGGATAATTGTTTGGTGAGCTGAAAGCTTGAACTTAATAGATATAACACGAATTTGGAGTTGAATTTCAGTACTCATTTTTTGTGTTTATCTGAATAATGGATTGGGTGTTTGTCGAAGCTCACTACTAGAAATTCGGCAAAAAGCGACCAAAGTTGGTTGGTCAAAAAAAGCGACCAACGTTGGTCGCTAATATGGAGAAAATTATTAAATAACTATTTTAAATAATTTACCGACCAAGGTTGGTCGCTTTTTGATCGGTAAAGTGGTCAACATGTTGACTGGGCTGCTCAGACTTGCTCGGTCAAAGAAATACTGAAATTAGCGACCAACTTTGTCGCTAATGTGGGACCCAGTTATAACGCTTTAATAATTATATTATTATTTAGAATATTTTATAAAATATAAATAAATAATATTTAAAATTGGCGACCAAAGTTGGTCGGTTATTAAAGGGGAAGCAAGTAGCGACCAACTTTGGTCGCTAACTTGGGACCCAGTTCTAACGTTTAATAATTATATTATTATTTAAAATATTTTATAAAATATAAATAAATGTTATTTAAAATTAGCGACCAACGTTGGTCGCTATTTTTCAATTATGGATAATTAGCGACCAAAGTTGGTCTCTTTTCAGGTCAACATTGGTCAAAATTAAAAATCACTTTTGTATTTACTATCTAAATAATATAAATATAATCCGTTAACACTTTTGTAATACAAGGGATGAATACACTAAAATATACTCTAACATGCTATATATGTAGTTAAAGTAGTACAACGAAGCGTGTTATATATATATATAGAGAGAGAGATAGATATAGGTCGAGACGTTTTGTTTTTAATATTCACCGATGCATCTGAATAGGTTATAAGTCGATGAATCAATTTACACACAGATATATTTGATGAAAAATTATATATACTCATTAGGATCTTGACAAGTCTATCAATCCCTAAAAGAACCTCGGGTAGTTAAAGTAGCACGAAGTGTGTGTGTTATATATATACACACACTAACATATACTATAAAAAGTTATACATATGTTATAGTATTACAGTGAAGTGTCTGTGTGTGTGTATGTGTGCGTGTGTCTATATATATATATATATATATAAGAACATGAAGCGCTAGGAACACAGGGTCGGGTACTTTTAGGCATTGATACACTTGTAAATTGATTCATCGACTTATAACCTAGTGATGAATGAATGTAATATTAACTCTGTTATAATACAAATAATGAATACAGTAGCATATACTATAACATGCTATATATGTAGCTAAAGTAGCACGAAGTGTGTGTGTTATATATATACACATACTAACATATACTATAATAAGTTATATATACGTTATAGCATTACAATGAAGTGTGTGTGTGTGTGTGTGTGTGCGTGTGTGTGTGTGTGTGTATATATATATATATATATATATATATATATATATATATGAACATGAAGCGCTAGGAACACAGGGTCGGGTTCTTTTAGAGATTGCTTAAATTGTAAATTGATTCATCGACTTATAACCTACTCAGATGCATCATTGAATATTAAAAACAAAACGTCTCGACTTATACCAATTAATCTGTTATAATTGATTCATCGACTTATAACCTAGTGATGAATGAATGTAATTCATTAACTCTGTTATAATACAATAATAATGAATACTATTATATCAATTAATAGAATAATATTATATTGGTTTATCAATTAATTAATTATTTGTACATAGTGATGTATAAGATTGATCATCAATTACAATATAGTTTATGCGTGTCTATGAAATTACTCATATACTTAAATATAACTTAAAAAATTTCTTTACATACATGCTATTATAATCTATTAAAAGTAATTACCTAGTTAATATAAATTTTTTTAAAGATTATGCTTATAGTTTATAATTATTTATAATAATTGTAGTTAAATAAAATAAACATTTATAGCTAATAAGAATTTTTTTTATAGATTATAATATTTAGAACCAAAATAGAAAAAAAATTATTAAATTTTTTTTTAGAAATAGCGACCAAAGTTGGTCGCTATTTTGGTCAAACGGTCAAAACTTAATTACCTACCAAAAATAGCGACCAACCTTGGTCGCTTTTTCTAAAACCAGACTCAAAAACGGTCCCCCCCCCCTCCCATTTCTCTTATTTTCTTCCCCAAAATTTCCCCAACTCTCTCTCAACACATTCCCCTCCCCTTCTCTATTTCCCTCACACAAATCCCATTCCCCCACCCCGCTCCACCACTGTGACTGACGGACTGCCGCCACCCACGCCACCACTGTCGCTGCCCCTCTCTCTCCTTCTCCACCTAAAAAAACCTAGGTTTGAATTATAACCTTGAATCTTTGTTATTTCTAGTTTTTGTTTCAATTATTTTAATATTGTAGTATAAGTATATGAATTAGTGTTTCAATTCCTTCGTCACAGGGCCATAGGACTATACGTCCGACATACAGTCCAGCTGCCTCATGACCACGTGGATTGCAGCCATCTACATCGCATGGATCGCATCGATCCATGTCACATCCACATGGATCACAACCATCAGTGTCACAGCCACTCGGGTCACAGCAATCAGTATCACAGCCACTTGCGGTCCATCCAGCTATGTTGCAGTCACAGGGATCGCAGCCATCTTCATCAGCGACTCCATCTATTTCAGGCCTTCGCCCGCGAGATAGTAGCTCTGACCCCCCCCCCCTACACCTTCCACACATGCCTCTGATATACATGCTTCGGACGGTGATACTGATGATGACGAGGAGGTGCATTATGATCAATATGGCAGGATCATCATAGTCCCTGAGGGTGATGGGTAAGAGTTATTAGTTATTGTTACGTTTATTGTTTTGTACAGTTTGTACTAAGATATTAATGTGTTTTTTTTGTTAAATTGCTGGTTCATCCCGAGTAATATTACTACAAGGATAATCACCAAAGCCACCAGAAAGCTTTATGATGGCCCTTATGCGACTTGGAGTGAATTCCCATTCTCGCTGAAGGAGCAAATTTTCAATCAATTTAAGGTATAAATGTTCTTTTAAGCAGTATAATTATTTATATTTATGATATTTCCGTATAATATTTATCTTTTGAAATACAGAGCAAGTGTGTATGGGAACACCGCTATAGCGTGGAAGTGGCTGCAAATTTTCATCACAAAGCTCGCAAGCGGTTGTCGCATAGTTTCTCCAAAGCTAGAAAGTTGAACCAGAAGCCTGACTGGTTGCTTCAAAATTTATGGGAGGATTTGCAAAGGCAATGGCTTACCGCAAAGTTCTTAGAGAAGAGTGAAAAAGGAAGAAAGCTCGCGCATCTGAGAAGGGAGGTTCCTTGCATACTAGAGGTGCGATCAGCCTAGGGACAGTAAAAAGAAGATTGGTACATAATTGCTTAATTTATTTTAATTTTCAAAGTATATCTATTCTGTTTATTAACTAAAATTTATGAGTTTTCAGGAAAAGAAGTTGGGGCGTCCGATGAACCAAGATGAGCTATTCAAGGAGACTCATATTGTAAAGAAGAAGAAAGAGACGGATCAAGAAAGGTGGGTCGAGGGTCGAGCCTCAACTGTACATGTAAGTTTTCACTTTTCATTAAGTATTTTGATTTACTTTTATATAAATTTTGAAATACTAATTCAATGTAATTTTCTTATAGGGTTGCTTCACAGCTAACGTGGAGGAATTCATACGCAGTCAGCCACCTAATGAGTCGGGCGAGCCAATCCAATATTCAGACGAGGATGCTGAAAGAATATGGATGGATGCTGCTGGTGGTCCAAAATGGGGGAAGGTATACGGTCTTCCTACTAAGGAATTCCATCGTTATAAGTGTGGAATGCAAGGAATAGGGACTTCCTCGCAAGGCGAGCAACTTGATGGGGAGAGCCTCTCGGCTATGCGGGAGACTGTGACAAAGCTCATATCCGAGCTAGAAGCGGCCAAGGAAAGAGAAAAGCTTAGAGATGCTTAGTACATTGGCATGCAAGCTCAGTACCATGACATGCAAGCTCAGCTCAAAAATCTCCTAGCTTCTGGAGCTTTTCCGATTCCCGGGTCTCATGAGTCATCGCCAAAGGCTCGACTTGAACGTAAGCGTTCCTTCCATCCTCCCCATGCTCGTTCCTCCCATCCTCCCCGTGATCGTTCTTCCCGTCCTCGACAAGTAGACCCTTTTGTATACCGTCTTGTTGATGAATCTTCATCAGACGGTGATGATAATGATGCTGTACAAAATACTCCTTGACTTTTATATACTTTGAACTAGACAAATAGAACCGGTTTTGAACTAGTTGTACTAAGCGTTAACTTAGTATTGTTAGTTTAATTTGTTAGTTCTATTGAACTTTAATTTGTTGGTTTTAATGTGTTTTTTGAATTGTGTTGTTGTTGTTGTGTTGTTGCTGTCGTGGAGATTTTGGTATTGAAATTGTGATGACCCAAAAGGTCATCACTTGTTTTTAAGTTGAATGCTGCATTTCGAGGCCTTAAAAACCTCTTTTAGCATCACCTCGATTTGCGTGCGCAGTCCGGGCGCGTAGCCGGAAAGCCTATATGTGAAATTCTGTGAAAAATAATAAATTTTGATTATAAAATGAATTAATTTTACTTCGGTCAACATTTTGGATAAACGGACCCGGACCCGTGATTTGACGGTCCCGGAGGGTCCGTAGGAAAATATGGGACTTGAGCGTATGCCCAGAATCGAATTTCGAGGTCCCAAGCCCGAGAAATGAATTTTTAAAAAAAAATTATTTTCTGGAATTATTTATAAGGTTTGGAAATGAATTTTGATTAGAACATGTTGGTATCGGGCCCGTATTTTGGTTCCGGTGCCCGGTACAGGTCTTATAATTTAAGATAATTCTGTGAAGTTTGGTAAGAAACGGAATCCGTTTGACGTGATTCGGACCTTAAATGCAAATTTGATGTTTAAAGAAGTTTTGAGGAATTTCATTGATCTTGAGGTTTAATTTGATGTTCATGATATTATTTTGGTGATTTGAGTGCACGAATAAGTCCGTAGGATATTTTGGAGGTTGTGTGCATGTTTGGTTTGGAGCCCCGAGGGCTCGGGTGAGTTTTGGATAGGCCACGGGGTGCATTTTGAACTTAGAAAATTGTAGAATTTCAGCTGAGCATAGCAGGCCTGCAGGATTCGCATTTGCGAAGCCTGGCTCGCAAATGCGATATCGCAAATGCGAGTGGCTTTTCGCAATTGCGAAGGTAGCCCAGGCCAGCCCCTTCTCGCCAATGCGAGGACATTAATCGCAAATGCGATGCCCATGCAGCCGCAAATGCGACCTTCTATTCGCAAATGCGAAGCTTCCCAGCTTGGCCAGTGATCGCAAATGCGGAAGTCGCAAATGCGACATTTCTTTTGCAAATGCGAAAGTCCAGCATTTCTGAAGGGTTTGCAATTGCGAACCCCTATTCGCAGTTCCCATATCAGAGACCTGCAACATTTATACTTACACGATTTTAAAACCCATTTTTCATATTCTCTCAAACATAAACACACTTAGGCGATTTTTCAAGGATTTCTTCTTCTCCAAATCAATTTTAAGTCGTTCTTAACTAACTTTATTCAATTCTTAACATTTTTTAACATGATTTCAACTTCAAATCAATGATTTTCATGGGGAAAATTGGGTGTTTTGGGTAGAATCTACGTTTTTCAAAAATTGGGGATTTGGACCTCGATTTGACGTCCGATTTCAAAATAAATTATATATTTGAGTTCGTGGGGGAATGGGTGATTGGGTTTTGGTTCGAACCTTTTGACCATGCGAGCCCGGGGGCGATTTTTGACTTTTTGGGTAAAACTTTGGAAAACTCATTTTCATGCATTGGGGTTGATTCATTTAGCGTTTATTGATGTAATTAAGTAACTTGTGACTAGATACGAGCAAATTGGTGGTGGAATCAAGGGGTAAAGCTATAATTGAATCGTGAATTATGTTCGTGGCATCGAGGTAAGTGTTTGGTCTAACCTTAGCTTGAGGGATTAGGAGTTGTGTCTATTTGCACCGTGTTAATTGTGGAGTACGACGTATAGGCATGGTGACGAGCATCTATATGTTGGTGTCAAGCATGCCCGTGAGTCTTGTGTTATAATTTGTTATGACTCCGTTGTGGTTTATTATGCCTCACATGTTATTATCATCATTGTTCCCTTGCCGGGATGTTTGTTTGATATTATTGTTCCCTTGTCGGGATATTGTTGAGATATTATTGTTCCCTTGCCAGGATATTGTTGGAATATAAATGTTCCCTTGCCGGGAAGTCGTTATGTTGTTCTTGTTCCCTTGTCGGGATTCCTTGTGATTATTGTTGGTCGTAAATAGGAGCGGGTGGTACGCCTACCACAAGATATAATGAAATGGGAGCGGGTGGTACGCCTACCACAAGATATAATGAAATGGGAGCGGGTGGTACGCCTACCACAAGATACATGAAATGGGAGCGGGTGGCACGCCTGCCACAAGATACATGAAATGGGCGCGGGTGGCACGCCTGCCACGAGATACATGAAAAAGGAGCAGGTGGCACGCCTTCCACGAGATACATGAAATGGGAGCGGGTGGCACGCCTGCCACAAGATATGAGAAATGGGATCGGGTTGCACGCCTACAACAAGATGTGAAAAGAAAGTGAAATCTTCCTTTGTTTTTTGTTATTCTTGTTAGTGGTTGGATTTTGATTCCTTTATATTCTATTGACATTCTGTTTTTACCTGTTTTTCCCCGAAGCATGTTTCCCCCTCCCATCCTTACTTGTTTATTTTCGTATTTCTTTTCTGCTATATATATTTGAACTGTACAGGTTTATTTGGTAGTCTGGTCCTAGCCTCGTCACTACTTCGCCGAGGTTAGGCTAGGCACTTACCAGCACATGGGATCGGTTGTGCTGATACTACACTCTGCACTCTTTTGTGCAGACCCCAGCATTGTGGACTTCGGACCGCAGTGAGATTGCTGATTCTTGATCGTCAGGCGACCCGAGGTAGTCCTGTAGGCGTCCGCAGGCCTTGGCGTCTCCTTCTATCTACTATTCCTGTTTCTTCCATGCATTTCTAGAGACAATGTTGTATTCATTTCTTTCAGACCCTTTATTTGTAGTATTCTTAGACCGTCTGTGAAATTGTGACACTAGTTCTGGGTAGTCGAGACTCAAACAGTTGTATTAGACATTCATGTTCAAATAGCTTATTGTTTCTTTCTTCCGCTTATGTTAAATTCCGCTATTTAAATATTATTATTTCAAAACTGTTAATGAATATTGGGTAAAAAGATAAATTGTACAATTAATTGGCTTGCCTAGCTCGTATTAGTAGGCGCCATCACGACTCCCGAGGGTGGGAATCCGGGTCGTGACAAGTTGGTATCAGAGCTCTAGGTTACATGGGTCTCACAGTTCACAGACAAGCTTAGTAGAGTCTGAGGGATCGGTACGGAGACGTCTGTATTTATCCCCTAGAGGCTACAGAGTTAGGAAAATTCCATATCTTTTATTTCCTGTTGTGCGATTTGGTTTCTCAATGTTGATTGAATTTCTATTCTGTTCTCTCGCAAATGCCGAGAACACGCGCTTCCTCATCCGCTGACCAGCAGCCCGAGCCCCCAGCAGCAGCTCCCACGAGGGGCAGAGGGCGAGGCCGAGGCCGTGCTAGAGGCCGAGGTAGGGGTAGAGCTTAGCCCAGAGCAGCAGCACCAGCAGCGGAGCCTCGGGTTGACTTTGATGATGAGGTTCCAGCCCCAGCAGCTCCGGTGGGCCCAGCTCAGGTCCTAGAGGGGTTTATTGCTACCCCAATATTCCAGGATGCTCTGGTCCGTCTAGTGAGCCTTATGGAGAGTGTCACCCGGGCAGGCTTGCTTCCTGTCGCACCAGCCGTCTCTCAGGGTGGAGGAGGGGCCCAGACTCCTGCTACTCGCACTCTGGAGCAGGTAGCTCCCCAGTTTCAGACTCCAGCAGTTTAGCCAGTTGGAGCAGTCCAGCCGGGTGTGGTAGCCCAGGCCGGTGACGGAGCAGTTATGTCTGCCGATGCTTTGTGGAGATTGGACAGGTTCATCAAGCTCTTCACTACTACGTTCAGTGGTGCATCTTTCGAGGATCCCCAGGATTATCTAGACAGCTGTCATAAGGTTCTCAGGAACATGGGGATAGTTGAGACCAATGGGGTTGATTTTGCTACTTTCCGCTTGTCTGGATCCGCCAAGACTTGGTGGAGAGATTATTGCTTGGCTAGACCGGCCGGATCACCAGCTTTGACTTGGGAGCAGTTTACTCAGCTATTTCTGGAGAAGTTTCTCCCCATCACTCAGAGAGAGGCCTATCAGAGGCAGTTCGAGCGTCTCCAGCAGGATTCCATGACTGTTACCCAGTATGAGACTAGATTCATCGACTTGGCTCATCATGCTTTTATCATACTTCCCACCGAGAGAGAGAGAGTGTGAGGAGGTTCATTGAGGGACTTATCCAGCCTATTCGACTTCAGATGGCTAGGGAGACAGGGAGTGAGATCTCTTTTCAGGAGGCGGCCAATGTGGCCAGGAGAGTGGAGAAGATTCTATCACAGGGAGGTGGTCATCGGTAGGACAAGAGGCCCCGTCATTCAGGCCGATTCAGTGGTACCTCGTCTAGAGGTAGGGATTCGTATGGTAGAGGCCATCCTCCTAGGCCTTTTCAGTCGGCACTTCAGGTTTCTCACGGTGCTTCAGGTGGTCGTGGTCCTCAGATGCAGCATTCTGATCAGCAGTCCTACAGTGCATCACCAGCTCCTATCAGTGCACCGCCGCTTCAGAGCTTTCAAGGTCGTCATCCCCAGCAGCCGAGGGCTTATTTTACTTGTGGCGACACAAGGCACATTGCTAGGTATTGCCCTCAAGCACCGAGTAGCTCTCAGCATCAGGGTTCCCATGCCATGGTTCAGGCATCGATTGTTCCACAGCCTTCCCAGCCAGCTAGAGGTGGGGGTAGAGGTGCTAGAGGTGGAGGTAGAGGTCCTAGAGGTGGAGCTCAGGCCGCTAGAGGTGGAGGCCAGCCAGCAGCAGGCCGTCCCAGAGATGTAATTCAGGGTGGTGGGGCCCAGCCCCGATGTTATGCTCTTCCAGCCAGGCCCGAGGCTGAGGCTTCAGATGCAGTTATTACAGGTATGGTTCTAGTTTCTGATAGAGATGCTTCAGTGTTATTTGATCCAGGGTCTACATACTCGTATGTGTCATCCTATTTTGCGCCGTATCTGGTTACGCCTAGTGATTCTTTGAGTGATCCTGTTTATGTGTCTACACCGGTGGGTGATTCTATTGTGGTAGATCGAGTCCATCCCTCTTGTATAGTCGTGATTAGGGGTCTTGAGACTCGTGTAGATTTGGTGCTTCTGGACATGGTCGATTTCGATGTCATATTGGGGATGGACTGGTTATTACCTTACCACGTTATCTTGGACTGTCATGCCAAGACTGTGACCTTAGCCTTGCCGGGTTTACCTCATTTGGAGTGGAGAGGGACTCCTGGTCATTCTACCCGTAGTGTTATCTCCTATGTGAAGGCTCGGCGTATGGTCGAGAAGGGGTGTTTGGCCTATTTGGCCTATGTTCGTGATTCTAGTGCTGAGGTTCCTTCTATTGAGTCTGTGCCTGTTGTTCGTGAGTTTCCTGAGGTATTCCCTTCAGACCTGCCGGGTATGCCACCCGACAGGGATATTGATTTTTGTATTGATTTGGCTCCGAGCACTCATCCCATTTCTATCACGCCGTATCGTATGGCCCCGCCAGAGTTGAAAGAGTTGAAGGAGCAGTTGCAAGACTTGCTTGAGAAGGGTTTCATCAGGCCGAGTGTTTCGCCTTGGGGTGCGCCGGTGTTGTTTGTCAAGAAGAAGGATGGGTCGATACGAATGTGTATAGATTACCGTTTATTGAACAAGGTTACAATTAAGAATAAGTATCTGCTGCCGAGGATTGATGATTTGTTCGATCATCTTCAGGGTGCCAAGGTATTTTCAAAGATTGACTTGAGATCTGGCTACCATCAGTTGAGGATTAGGGCATCCGATGTCCCTAAGACAGCTTTCCGCACTCGGTACGGGCATTATGAGTTCTTGGTGATGTCATTCGGGTTGACAAATGCCCCAGCAGCTTTTATGGATTTGATGAACCGAGTGTTCAGGCCTTACTTGGATTCGTTCGTGATAGTCTTCATTGATGATATTTTGATATATTCCCGCAGCCGGGAGGAGCACGAGCAGCATCTTAGAGTGGTTCTTCAGACTTTGAGGGATAGTCAGTTGTACGCCAAGTTTTCGAAGTGTGAGTTCTGGTTGAGTTCAGTTGCATTCCTGGGTCATGTGGTGTCAGCAGAGGGTATTCAGGTTGATCCGAAGAAGATTGAGGCAGTCAAGAACTGGCCTAGACCAGCATCAGCTATAGAGATTTGGAGTTTCTTGGGATTGGCAGGCTACTATCATCGGTTCGTGGAGGGGTTTTAATCTATCGCAGCCCCGATAACCAGGTTGACCCAGAAGAGTGCCCAGTTTAGATGGTCGGATGAGTGTGAGGCGAGCTTTCAGAAGCTCAAGACAGCTCTTACTAGGGCACCGGTGTTGGTTTTGCCCACAGGTTCAGGGCCTTATACAGTTTATTGTGATGCATCTCGTATTGGACTTGGTGCGGTATCTATGCAGGATGGCAAGGTCATTGCCTATGCTTTGCGGCAGTTGAAGATTCATGAGAAGAACTATCCGATTCATGACTTGTAGTTAGCAGCCATTGTCCACGCGTTGAAGATTTGGGGGCATATCTGTATGGCGTGGCATGTGAGGTGTTCACGGATCACAAGAGTCTGCAGTATTTGTTCAAGCAAAAGGAGTTGAATGTGAGGCAGAGGAGGTGGTTGGAGTTGTTGAAAGACTATGATATCACCATCTTATATCATCCGGGAAAGGCCAATGTGGTGGCCGATGCTTTGAGTAGGAAGTCAGCCAGTATGGGCAGTCTTGCTTATATTTCGGTCGGTGAGAGGCCGCTTGCTTTGGATGTTCAGGCTTTGGCCAATCAGTTCGTGAGGGTGGATGTTTCTGAGCCCAGCCGTGTGTTAGCTTGCATAGTCGCTCGTTCTTCATTATTGGAGCGTATCCGAGATCGGTAGTATGATGATCCCCATTTGTGTGTCCTTAGAGACACGGTGCAGCACAGAGGTGCCAAGCATGTTACCCTAGGTGATGGTGGAGTTTTGAGATTGCAGGGTCGAGTTTGTGTGCCTAATGTGGATGGTCTCCGAGAGTTGATTTTAGAGGAGGCCCATAGCTCTCGGTACTCTATTCATCCGGGCGCCGCGAAGATGTATCAGGATTTGCGGCAGCATTATTGGTGGCGAAGAATGAAGAGGGATATCTTTGCATATATGGCTCGGTGTTTGAATTGCCGGCAGGTTAAGTATAAGCATCAGAGGCCCGGTGGTTTGTTCTATGAAGATTGAGATTCCTGAGTGGAAGTGGGAAAGGATCACTATGGACTTCGTTGTTGGACTCCCACAGACTCAGAGGAAGTTCAATGCAGTGTGGGTTATTGTTGATAGACTGGCCAAGTCAGCGCATTTCATTCCTGTGGAAGTCTCCTATTCTTCCGAGAGGTTAGCTGAGATCTATATCCGGGAGATTGTTCGTCTTCATGGTGTGCCCGTGTCCATCATTTCGGATCGAGGTACGCAGTTTACCTCACATTTCTGGAGAGCAGTTCAGCGAGGGTTGGGCACACGGGTTGAGTTAAGCACAGCGTTTCATCCTCAGACGGACGGGCAGTCCGAGTGGACCATTCAGATTTTGGAGGATATGCTCCGAGCTTGTGTCATTGACTTTGGAGGCTCGTGGGATCAGTTTTTGCCTTTAGGAGAGTTTTCCTACAACAACAGCTACCAGTCGAGTATTCAGATGGCTCCTTGTGAGGCCTTATATGGTAGGCGGTGTTGGTCGCCGGTTGGATGGTTTGAGCCGGGAGAGGCTCGGTTGTTGGGTACGGATCTGGTTCAGGATGCCTTGGACAAGGTCAGGATTATTCAGGATAGGCTTCGTACAACACAGTCCAGGCAAAAGAGCTATGCTGACCGCAAGGTTCGTGATTTGGCATTCATGGTCGGTGAGTGGGTATTGCTTCGAGTGTTGCCTATGAAGGGCGTGATGAGATTTGGGAAGAAGGGCAAGCTTAGCCCTAGGTTCATTGGCCCGTTTGAGGTTCTTGATCGAGTAGGAGAGGTGGCTTATAGACTTGCGTTGCCACCGAGCTTATCAGTCGTGCATCCAATGTTTCATGTGTCCATGCTTCGGAAGTATCACAGTGATCCATCCCACGTGTTAGATTTCAGCACTGTCCAGTTGGACAAGGACTTGTCTTATGAGGAGGAGCCGGTAGCTATTCTAGACCGGCAGGTTCTTCAGTTGAGATCGAAGAGTTTTCCTTCTGTTCGTGTTCAATGAAGAGGTCAGCCTGCTGAGGCATCGACCTGGGAGTCCAAGTGCGATATGCGAAGCCGTTATCCCCATATTTTCCCCGACTCAGGTACTTCCTTCTTCTGTCTGTTCAAGGACGAACGGTTGTTTTAGAGGTGGAGGATGTTTTTAAATTGAATACTGCGTTTCGAGGCCTTAAAAACCTCTTTTAGCATCACCTCGATTTGCGTGCGCAGTCCGGGCGCATAGCCAGAAAGCCTATATGTGAAATTCTGTGAAAAATGATAAATTTTGACTATAAAATGAATTAATTTGACTTCGATCAACGTTTTGGATAAACGGACCCGGACCCGTGATTTGACGGTCCCGGAGGGTCCGTAGGAAAATATGGGGACTTGAGCGTATGCCCAGAATCGAATTTCGAGGTCCCAAGCCCGAGAAATGAATTTTTAAAGAAAAATTGTTTTCTGGAATTGTTTATAAGGTTTGGAAATGAATTTTGATTAGAACATGTTGGTATCGGGCCTGTATTTTGGTTCCGGCGCCCGGTACAGGTCTTATACATGATTTAAGGTAATTCTGTGAAGTTTGGTAAGAAACGGAATCCGTCTGACGTGATTCGGACCTTAAATGCAAATTTGATGTTTAAAGAAGTTATGAGAAATTTCAATGATCTTGAGGTTTAATTCGATGTTCATGATGTTATTTTGGTGATTTGAGTGCACGAATAAGTCCGTAGGATGTTTTTGAGGTTGTGTGCATGTTTGGTTTGGATCCCCGAGGGCTTGGGTGAGTTTTGGATAGGCCACGGGGTGTATTTTGAAGTTAGAAAATTGCAGAATTTCAGCTGAGCATAGCAGGCCTGGCTCGCAAATGCGATATCGGCTTTTCGCAATTGCGAAGGTAGCCCAGGCCAGCCCCTTCTCGCAAATGCAAGGACATTAATCGCAAATGCGATGCCCATGCAGCCGCAAATGCGACCTTCTATTCGCAAATGCGAAGCTTCCCAGCTTGGCCAGTGATCGCAAATACGACCAATGTGTCGCAAATGCGAAAGTCCAGCATTTCTGAAGGGTTTGCAATTGCGAACCCCTGTTCGCAATTCCCATATCAGAGACCTGCAACTTTTATACTTAGACGATTTTAAAACCCATTTTTCATTTTCTCTCAAACATAAACACACTTAGGCGATTTTTCAAGGATTTCTTCTTTCTCCAAATCAATTATAAGTCATTTTTAACTAACTTTCTTCAATTCTTAACATCTTTTAACATGATTTCAACTTCAAATCAATGATTTTCATGGGGGAAATTGGATGTTTTGGGTAGAACCTAGGTTTTTCAAAAATTAGGGATTTGGACCTCGATTTGAGGTCCGATTTCAAAACAAATTATATATTTGAGTTCGTGGGGGAATGGGTGATCGGGTTTTGGTTCAAACCTCGGGTTTTGACCATGTGGGCCCGGGGGCGATTTTTGACTTTTTGGGTAAAACTTTGGAAAACTCATTTTCATGCATTGGGGTTGATTCATTTAGCATTTATTGATGTAATTAAGTAACTTGTGACTAGATACGAGTGAATTGGTGGTGGAATCAAGGGGTAAATCTATAATTGAATCGTGAATTATGTTCGTGGCATCGAGGTAAGTGTTTGGTCTAACCTTAGCTTGAGGGATTAGGAGTTGTGTCTATTTGCACCGTGTTAATTGTGGAGTACGACGTATAGGCATGGTAACGAGTATCTATACGTTGGTGTCAAGCATGCCCGTGAGTCTTGTGTTATAATTTGTTATGACTCTGTTGTGGTTCATTATGCCTCACATGTTATTATCGTCATTGTTCCCTTGCCGGGATGTTTGTTTGATATTGTTGTTCCCTTGTCGGGATATTGTTGAGATATCATTATTCCCTTGCCGGGATGTTGTTGCAATATAAATGTTCCCTTGACGGGAAGTCATTATGTTGTTCTTGTTCCCTTGCCGGAATTCCTTGTGATTATTGTTGGTCGTAAATGGGAGCGGGAGGTACGCCTACCACAAGATATAATAAAATGGGAGCGGGTGGTACGCCTACCACAAGATATAATGAAATGGGAGCGGGTGGTACGCCTACCACAAGATACATGAAATGGGAGCGGGTGGCACGCCTTCCACAAGATACATGAAGTGGGAGCGGGTGGCACGCCTGCCACGAGATACATGAAATGGGAGCGGGTGGCACGCCTGCCACAAGATATGAGAAATGGGATCGGGTTGCACGCCTGCAACAAGATGTGAAAAGAAAGTGAAATCTTCCTTTGTTTTTCGTTATTCTTGTTAGTGGTTGGATTTTGATTCCTTTATATTCTATTGACATTCGGTTTTTACCTGTTTTTCCCCGAAGCATGTTTCCCCCTCCCATCCTTACTTGTTTATTTCCGTATTTCTTTTCCGCTATATATATTTGAACTTTAAAGGTTTATTTGGTAGTCTGGTCCTAGCCTCGTTACTAATTCGCTGAGGTTAGGCTACGCACTTACCAGCACATGGGGTCGGTTATGCTGATACTACACTTTGCACTCTTTTGTGCAGACCCCAGTGTTGTGGACTTCGGACCGCAGTGAGATTGTTGATTCTTGATCGTCAGGCGACCCGAGGTAGTCCTGCGGGCGTCCGCAGCCCTTAGCGTCTCCTTCTATCTACTATTCATGTTTCTTCCATGCATTTCTAGAGACAGTGTTGTATTCATTTCTTTCAGACCCTTTATTTGTAGTATTCTTAGACCGTCTATGAAACTGTGACACCAGTTCTGGGTAGTCGAGACTCAAACAGTTGTATTAGATATTCATGTTCAGATAGCTTATTGTTTCTTTCTTTTGCTTATTTTAAATTTCGTTGTTTAAATGTTATTATTTCAAAATTGTTAATGAATATAAAATGGGTAAAAAGGTAAATTGTGCAATTAATTGGCTTGCCTAACTCGTATTAGTAGGCGCCATCACGTCTCCCGAGGGTGGAAATCCGGGTCGTGACAGAAATTGTAGTTTATAAATTGAATTATATTGTTATTTAGGGATTTTGGTATGCTGGCAGGTGGTGTAGCTGCCAAAACAGGCATTTTATGCAAAAATTATTACCCAGAAAAGCGACCAAAGTTGATCGCTAACCTATTAAAAAAATATTTTCTGGCAATTATCGACCAAGGTTGGTCGCTTATATTTAAAAAAAATTAAAAAATTAAAAATTAGCGACCGAGGTTGGTTGCTAATGAACCTAGATTTTATTTTTTTTTTAAAAATCCTGGAAATTAGCGACTAAGGTTGGTCGCTTATCTATTGATAATAGGTGAATTTGACTATAATCACACCTTAAATAATCACCTTCTTGTGTGGTTTTAATGCTAAAAGTGATGACAAAATGCTCTTATTAGTGCTTTTCATGATTTATAGGTGATATATGTATAAAGAAGGCTAAGGAGCAGTTTTGGAGTCAAAAGTGATGAAAAAGAGGCCAACTGTGAAATTTCCCAAGTGACCCGTGCAAAAACAGGCTGAAGATTCAGAGAACTGGATCCACCGCGGTTCCACCGCGACCGCAGCAGAACCGCGGTGGGAAGCAGCTGCAGAAGATTGAGATTCCGCGAGGGTGTTTGGCCGCGGTTCTACCGCGACCGCGGCAGAACCGCGGCAGGCGCAGTAAACTTCAGGGACAAAAGTGTCAATTACAGGATTTTTAGACCTAAACCCTATTTAAAACATTAGACTTCGCCCAAGAGAGGCATGTATTGATTTTTTAGGTTTCTTAGCAAGGAAAAACATTGTGAGAAAATACTCTAAACATCTTTCTTCTTTTCTTTTGATTTTATGATGAATTCAATCTTAGTTTATTTTCCCATAGCCATGAGTAGCTAAATTCCTTGTCTAAGGCTTTGATGGAACCTATTGGGTGATGAACTTCTTGTTTATGTGAATACAAATTGCTAGTTTAATCTTTATTTGTTCAACTTCGTGTTCGTTGTAGTTAATTGACAGGATCCTCAATTAGCTGTGCCTATTTAGTGTGCATAACTTGGAAAAGAGTGCATATTTAGGGTATTGTTGAACAACACCACTCCTAAATTATTAGAGGAATCTATAATTGCGGGTTTAAAGGCGGGATTAGGAATAACGAAGCCTTGGGTGCAATCTAAATTGAATTGTGTTAAATAAAGCAAGCTAGTGTATCTCGGGAGAGTGCAATAGTAGATTACTGTAATTACTTGGGAGAGAGTTGCGGTAAGATTAGCGTTCATGATTGATAGAGATGTGTGGGTAAATTTGTATGAGCATAAACAGAAGGGATTCCATCAATAGGGGAAATCATTGCCTTAGCTTTTTCTCATAATTGTTTACAACCTTATTAATTTAGTTACAACCATTAGTTACTTGCAAGCTAGTTGTTAAAGAACACTCAACTGAGAATTTGAATATTTGAGAAGCTGGTTCTGAAGACTTGGTGGGTCTGAAGATAGCGGTTGATAGGTTAACTCTCTGTGGATTCGACCCTGGGCGTAATACTCGGGTTATATTTGCAACGTCCGCAGAGTCCTTTTTATAAGGCATAGTTGGGCGTGATCAACGTCACTAGCGCCGTTGCCGGGGAGTTTAACGGAATTATCAATTGCCATTGACAGAAATACAAAGATACTATTGTAGTCAATTTCTCTCTACCAACTTTTTCATTGAAAAATTTTGACGTTGTTGATCTGGGTACACAGGTNATTTATAGTGGCGACATAATCTTGCCACTGAACATAAATATTTTTTGTTGCAATTTTAGTCGCTACTAAAGAATATTTATAGTGGCAACATAATCTTGCCACTGAACATAAATATATTTTGTGGCAATTTTAGTCGCTACTAAAGAATATTTATAGCGGCGACAAAATCTTGCCACTGAACATAAATATATTTTGTGGCGACAATTGTCGCTGCTAAAGGTGAATATATAGCGGCGACCCATCCAATATTTGTTCTTATGGAACACTTTTTTGTAGCATTTTTAACAACCTTTTGTGGCAACTTTGTCGCCACAGAATATGCTCTTTTAGTGGCGACTATACATGTCGCTACAAATAACCTTCATTTACGGTTTTCTTTGTGGCAATACAAAAGTCGCCGCTAATACCTTTTAGCAGCGACTTATAGGAATTTTGTGGCGACCTTTGTCGCCGCAATAAGTGTGATTTCTTGTAGTGGTACTTATCTCTTGAAGCGTGACCGCGATCGCGATTGGAACCTCCGAGCAAGAGCAAAGCCGTCCACGAAATCATCCTCCAGTTCCACAGTCTTATGATGTGTGACCCGAATAATGTTCAGAATTAGCGAAATTCGTGTGAGCGAGTTTCTCCTAGGAAAACTGTGTAGTAAAAGCCTAGCCTCCTTATGGAATAAGACACATCATATAGCCACGGGTTTTAGGGTTTAAAACATTTTTCTAAACCTGTTGGGTCTTCCTTTTCCACCAAGAAATAGAATTCCATTTAATTCCTAATTATTCGGGCACAGGACGGACCGCATTATTTAATTAACGAGGCTTCCTATTATGGACTTAATTCGAAATATCCGAATTAATACTACCATAATAAATTATAAATTATTCCACTAAAAATTTGTAACTGCACTCCTCAGTTCAATTTCGAAATTCTTCCATTAAACCTTATTTAACTCTCATGTTAAGATTAAGATACTAATCAAATAAATTAAATTACAGACATGGATTCTTTTAACTAACTATTACTTCGCCAATGTATATCATCATTGTCCAATTTACCAGGCATATTGACCCACAAAAGAATCTCGCCTTTTAATAATCAAAACAATAAATAATATACACAAATATTAATAATTATATCAAGATTAAGAGTATAAGTACGTTTAGTGGCTAGAGAAGTTATTTTATTAAGTAAGTATAAAATACTTATCTCTACTTGGTCCGTTCAATACATACAAAATGTACTAGTACAAGAAGTCGAAATTAAACCATTCTCATAATCAAGATAAATTATATTTAATCTTATACTACAATCATTCCTGATGGTGTGTCCAATTCCATTATTAGATTGTGAACATGATCTTTATACTTATAAGAACCGATGATTTAATCTTCCGTGTATAAGCTAAACTCTATACACTAAGGGTGTGTTTGGTATAACGGAAAATATTTTCCGTGGAAAATATTTTCCAAGAAAAATTTTCTTGGAAAACAAGTAGTAATCTTATTCATTTTTCAGTGTTTGGTACGTAAATTAAGGAAAATGACCTCTCAAGAGTATTCATAAATAATTTAGATATAATAAACATGAAGCCATAAACTTTCAAACCAACAACTTTCCGAGTCCACAAATTTCATAAACTTTCGAACCGCTAAACTTTCGAAACCACGGAATTTCGAACCCGTAAACTTTATAATTTCTAAACCCGTAAACTTCCAAACACATAAACCTCCAAACACATAACTTTGGTACTTGTAAAATTTTGAACCTTTAAACCGATAAAAAAAAAACTAAAACTGAAAAATATATTCAAAAAATATTTTTTTGGGGGGACGGGGGGAGGGGGGCAGGGGGTGGGAGGGGGCAAAAAAATAAAAAAAAGCAGACATTTGAAGTTACAAAAAAAGTAAAAAAAAAAAAAAAATTTGTCCGGGAGGGGGGGGTTGCTGGGGCTGGGGGTAGTGGGGAGAGTGGGGGTGGGTGGTGCAGAAAAATGAAAAAACAGAAATTTGAAATTGCAAAAAAAAAAACTAAGGTAAAAAAATGTCATTTTTTTTTTAGCGGGAGGGAGGGGGTTGGGGTGGGGTTGGGGATGGGATGGGGTGGAGGGGTAGTAGGGGTAGTAGGGTGGGTGGTAACAGAAAAACTGAAATTTATAAAAAAAGCCTTTTTTGGAGAGGGGGGGGGTGGGTGGGTGAGTTGGTGAGGGTGGGGAATGTTGAGAAGGAGTTTTAGAAAATGTCTTCCCTTCTCTTGATAAGGAAAATATTTTCCGGAAAATGTTTTCCTTCATACCCAACACACCCTAAATCATCTACTATATAAGTAAAGGACACAAACGAATATATGATCTATTTAAAACTTTATTAAAATTGAATAAACAGTTGTTCCATAATAAATACTATATCCAAGCCAAAATTCATAGTTAATGTATATATCTCAACATGATTATTCTTGTCCCCTCTCCATTTGGCTCCTGAAAATAGAGATGCATTATGCATATAAATGATAAAAAAAAAAAAATTAAAAAAAAAAAAAAAAAAAAAAACAAGGGTTCAATAGAACAAAGATTTGTCTGATTGAATAGAGCAGCGTGATGACAATGCAAAACTTGAAGCTGGACTTTTTCTTGACTGGTATTGCCAAATGTTGCCACAAGTAATTTGACAATTAAGTAGCTAGTAATGAACAAAAGAAACTATTTTCTAGTGAAAACAACTGCTGAAAACACAGGGACTTTGCCGCAACATGTTTTTTATTATCCTCCGCAAACAAAATGCTAGTTCATATTTGGTAACCTGAACTATATTGATGCTAGCCATGTGATCACAATTGGGCTTCTTACTTTGTGTGTCCCATCTTTCCAAATTAGGGATCCAAATTCAGGTGCTTTTTGACGAGATTTTGTCTCGAAAACCACCTTGTAAGATAGTTTCTGGTGTTTGCTGGTGAAATTCAATCTTGATGGCTCAACCTTCACGACTGCACCTTTGAACGACGAGACTCTAACATGGTAATTCGAAATCGAAGAACCCACATTGGTGACTGTTCTGTGAAGGGTCAGTGTTGAAACTTTTGCGTCTTCAGGAAAAACTGCAGAAATGGCTGGGTAGTTCAAGTCCCCTGGATTAGCAAGCGAGTGGTGGCAAGTTCGGTTGGAGAACTTTCCAAAAACCATTAGCTGTGAAGGGCTGAGTTGTTGTGTGCATAGGAATTCGAAGTAATCCTGCGCCCCTATGTCATAAACCAAACCAGGGTCAACAGCTTTCCGTGGATTTATGTGTCCTGCACCATGATCATATGGGGTCGAAGGAGTAGCTGTCGAGGAATCTTTTAGAGAGTTATAAGTGTTATCATGAACATAAGCTGTTGTCATGAGTGCAGATTTAATAGCTGCAGGACTCCAATCCGGATGCCTAGCCTTTAGCAAAGCAGCAATACCACTTACATGTGGACATGACATTGAAGTTCCAGACAATATGTTGAAATTCGTCCTTCGTTGATCGGTTGGCAAACTAGATGGACCTAATGCACCAGTCCAAGCTGCAAGAATATTCACACCTGGTGCCACCATATCTGGCTTTAGAATCTCCAATGTTAGGAAATTAGGTCCTCTCGACGAAAATGCAGCAACTACCGGAGAAGGCCTGATCCCTAATTTAGTACCAAGAAATTTCAAAGTGGCAGTGGCATTTCGACCTGAAGCGTAATGCTTGATCAATTTTCCTTCCGTTTCACCAACGGCTACTGCCGGAAGAAGGTGACTATCTGCAACCAGCTCTTCCCCATTAGCTGCAGTGTTTGTCAATATCATTCCTACACCTCCAGCATCTTTCACTACTTGCCCCTTTTGAACCCGAGGACTAATTCCTCTGTCACATATCACAATTTTCCCAGCAACTTCCGCACCATCTAAAGTACCCTCTAAACATAATGAACTGGGCATTGGGCTGCTCGAATTATTTCCTAAGTAAATTAAACTATACTGTTTTTCTGTTGAAAGATTTCTCCTACCTTTATAAAGTGAAGCTCCAGTAATAACTTTACCTGTCCCGAGCTTAACTGTTGCTGGAAAATCTCTGTCCATAGTGCTGGCTCCTACTGTAGTAATCCACGGCGACACATTTGTAAGACTAATTGGATCAGGCCCACCATTTCCTGCTGAGCACGAAACAAATACCCCTTTTTCCATAGCTCCAAATGCTGCAATTGACAAACTGTCACGATTATAAGACGAAACGCCACCTCCTAATGAGATTGACAGAACATTTACTCCATCCGCAACAGCTTGATCAACTGCAGAAAGTATATCTGAGCTGAAACATCCACCCACCCAGCAAACTTTGTAAGCTGCAATCCTTGCACCTGGGGCCATTCCTCGCGCAGTACCATAAGCGTAACCCAAAAGATTCGCGCCACGGACTACAGAACCTGCAACTGTTCCAGCTGTATGAGTGCCATGTCCATCTTGATCTCGTGCTGATTTGTACTCACCTCTTTCATTTATTTTACCAGATGCTGCTTCATACCCACGGTAAAATACTCTAGCACCAACAATTTTTTTACTGCAGTGATGTTTTTCAAAACCACGTCCTGTTTCACATGCACCTTTCCAGTGAGCTGGAATGGGTGTCATGCCGGTCTCATTGAAGCTTGGGCTCTCCGGCCATATTCCAGTGTCAAGCACACCTACAATTACGTTGTGGTCTGCTAATTTATCTGACCACAACTTGTTGCTGTCCTCACGGTCAAGACCAAGGAACAGAGGACTTCTAGTTGTATGTAACTGATATTTAGTCTCAGGAAAAACAGCTAAAACACCATGTTGAGCTTGTAATTTACTTGCTTCTTCTTCAGTGAGCTGAGCAGCAACTCCGTGAAAAGCAGTATGGTAGCTGTAAAGAATTCTCTCTTCTTCATCCCTTGCAGTTTCTCTCTCTGGCCTCGATGCTAGTACTGATTTTACTAGTGATGAGTACCATTTCACATGGTCAATGAATACATCTGGTTTTGCCCATTTATCTATTTGGATGATGTAGGTTTTCTTAGTGTTTGGGATGTTACTAGTTGTACATATTGCAAGGTTTGCGGCAAGACAAACTGATACTAGGAAAAACAAGCATTTCAGTATTAGTATACCAGCCATTATGTTTGAAAGAGGAGCAGAATGGGGGAGAATAGAGATATATATGAGTAATGTTTCGAAGAGTCCGTCGGTGTGTTAGATATTGAACATATTTTGCAGAAAAGGTGGTCCTTTAAGATGTCTTCTTGTGCAGGTAAGTAATAAAGAAGGTGGTTGTTTTCATGAATGCCTGGTTTTTATTGACAAGTCAGACCTGGCTGAGGTGGGCTTAATGCTCCATGTGTTGCCATGATTTATAAAACAATGTCCCGTTATACTTTATGTTTGCTTCAAAATATATTACTCCATTATTTATCATGTTACTAATAAAATTATATGTTAACATTATGAAGTTAGTTAACTATGATTAAGTGATATAATAATTTATTTAAAGACATATGTAATACATTTATTGAATTAATGTGAATACTGAGTGTGCAAGTTTTTTCATATAACATACCTTCTCTGTCGCAAATTAGTTATTACGTATTTCTTCTCGAGAGTCGGATTATATAAATTTTCACTAATATTTTAAAATATATTTTTTATTGTATTGCCATGTTAAGAGTTACAACTTGTTATACTTTCGTATAGTTTTTTAATATTTAAAATTCAATTTAAAATAATGAGTTGATTCAATAATCCAATTTCACTTCCAAGATTAATCAAATTAACTCTCAAGAAGTAAAACATAACAAGTACAGTAATTTTGAATGGGGGAGTAGGAGTGGCAAACGGGCGGGACAGGTCGGATATGAGTGTCTCGCGAATGAATATGCAAAAACGAATAAATTACCCGATCCGACTCATATTTAAAATACGGATAAAAAACGAATTGACCAGCAGATAATGATCACGCCCAACTATGCCTTATAAAAAGGACTCTGCGGACGTTGCAAATATAACCCGAGTATTACGCCCAGGGTCGAATCCACAGAGAGTTAACCTATCAACCGCTATCTTCAGACCCACTAAGTCTTCAGAACCAGCTTCCCAAATATTCAAATTCTCAGTTGAGTGTTCTTTAATAACTAGCTTGCAAGTAACTAAATGGCTGTAACTAAATTAAAAGGGTTGTAAACAATTATGAGAAAAAGTTAAGGCAATGATTTCCCCTATTGATGGAATCCCTTCTGTTTATGCTCATACAAATTTACCAACACATCTCTATCAATCATGAACGCTCATCTTACCGTAAATCTCTCCCGAGTAACCACAGTAATATACTAATTGCACTCTCCCGAGCTACACTAGCTTACTTTATTTAGCACAATTCACTTTAGATTGCACCCAAGGCTTCGTTATTCCTAATCCCGCCTTTAAACCCGCAATTATAGATTCCTCTAATAATCTAGGAGTGGTGTTGTTCAACAATACCCTAAATATGCACTCTTTTTCAAGTTATGCACACTAAATAGGCACAGCTAATTGAGGATCCTGTCAATTAACTACAATGAACACGAAGTTGAACAAATAAAGATTAAACTCGCAATTTGTATTCACATAAACAAGAAGTTCATCACCCAATAGGTTCCATCAAAGCCTTAGGCAAGGAATTTAGCTACTCATAGATATGGGAGAATAAACTAAGCTTGAATTCATCATAAAATCAAAAGAAAAGAAGAAAGATGTTTAGAGTATTTTCTCACAATGGTTTTCCTTGCTAAGAAACCTAAAAAATCAATACATGCCTCTCTTGGGCGAAGTCTAATGTTTTAAATAGGGTTTAGGTCTAAAAATCCCGTAATTGACACTTTGGTCCCTGAAGTTTACTGGGCCTGCCGCGGTTCTGCCGCGGTCGCGGTAGAACCGCGGCCAAACACCCTCGCGGAATCTCCATCTTCAGAGCTGCTTCCACCGCGGTTCTGCCGCGGTCGCGGTGGAACCGCGGTGGATCTTGTTCTCTGATTTTGGCCTGTTTTGCATGGGTTACTTGGGAAATTCATAGTTGGCCTCTTTTCATCACTTTTGACTCCAAAACCGCTCCTTAGCCTTCCTTACACCTATATCACCTGCAAATCATGTAAAGCACTAATAAGAGCATTTTGTGTCATTTTCCACATTAAAAGTTCACAGAAGG
>NW_017670373.1:643527-671264 GCF_001879085.1 Nicotiana attenuata | reverse complement strand
ACATACAACACCACCAAATAACAAATACCACTCTCCAACAAATATCACCATACCAACAAAACTACTCTACAACAACTATCAACAGACCAACAAGCAACTACACAACAACAACTATCAACTACAACATCTCAACTACACAACAACAACCATCAACTACAACATCTCAACCCTAGGTAGGCTTAAGCACCCCAAAAATATACAACTTAGTGCCACAATTTTCGGCCACCACATGACCCATACATACTATAACCCACAAAAAATACTAAATTTAAGGTCCTACCAAATACACCAAAAATAACTACCACAATTAATTAACAATGGAGACCCAATTAATTTGGCACCAAACAACCTCATCACACCAACTACAACAACTACAACAAATGGCAAAACATAATAAGTTAAACAAACAAAATTAAAAAAATTAGCAAATTAATACACTAATCCTAACTAGGGTTTAAATAAAATTACTAATCTAGCACTTTATACTACTTAAAAGAGAAAGAAATAGAGAGAGAGAAGAGGACTTACTTGAGTTGAAGATGGAGAGAAAATGGGAGTGGGTGAATGGAGCTTGGGGAGGAAGGATTGGGGGGTTGTTGGAGAAGAAGAAGAAAAAAACGGAGAGAGTTTATGTTGAAGAGAGAGAGAGAGAAAGAGGGGAATGGGGGTTGGGCGGATGTTTTTGGGTATTAGATAAGGGGGGTTGTTTTGTGTGTTTAAAAAAAAGGAAGGGAAAAATTAAAAAAAAAAAAAACTTACCTGGCCGCGTCTGTATCTGCCGCGGTTCTGCCGCGGTCGCGGTAGAACCGCGGCAGTGAGTTTCCGCGAGCCCTTTTGACCGCGGTTTCACCGCGGTCGCGGTGGAAACGCGGTCGAAGGGCCTCTCTGATTCTAACGCCTAGTTTTTTTTTTTATATATAAATAGATTAAAAAGGTCACAATTACAACAATGACATGGGTTTCCTCCCACGTAGCGCTTGATTTAACATCGCGGCACGACTCATGTGAGCGAAATTAAGGTTCGCTCGACCTCTGGGGTTCATTCAAATGCAGCTCGGTCATCTCCTTAGGCTCGTTCATGCCCACATACAATTTCAACCGCTGACCATTGACTCTAAATGTACGAGAGTCATCTTAAGTAGCAACTTCCACAGCTCCGGATGGAAACACCTCAACCACACGAAATGGTCCAGACCACCTTGACTTTAGCTTACCCGGGAATAACCGCAGTCTTGAGTTATAAAGCAGTACCCTGTCCCCAGGTTTGAAATTTCGTTCAATGATGTTCTGATCGTGAAGCCTCTTCATTCTCTCTTTATATAGCCTTGTGCTCTCAAAAGCAAGATACCGAAACTCCTCTAGCTTATGTAATTCCGTGACTCTCGACGTGCCCGCAGCTTCCAAGTCTAAATTCAGCTGTTTCAGTGCCCACCACGCTTTATGTTCCAGTTCTACAGGTAGGTGACAGGCCTTCCCAAACACCAACTTATATGGTGACATACCAATTAGTGTCTTGAATGCTATCCTGTAAGCCCATAGCGCATCATCCAGCTTCCTTGACCAGTCAATTCTTGTAGCATTTACAGTTTTTGTCAATACGCTCTTGATCTCTCTGTTGGACACCTCAACCTGTCCACTAGTCTGTGGGTGGTACGGAGTAGCCACCTTGTGGCGCACATCATATTTAGCCAACAACTTCTCGAAGGCCCGGTTGCAGAAATGAGTTCCTCCATCGCTAATAATTGCACGCGGTGTCCCAAAGCGGGTGAATATGTTCTTCTTTAGAAACCCGACTACCACCTTAGCATCATTGGTGGGTAATGCGGCAGCTTCCACCTACTTGGACACGTAATCTACAGCAACAAGAATGTATTTATTGCCATAGGAGCTGACGAAGGGACCCATGAAATCTATCCCCCAAACATCAAACACTTCCACTTCTTGAACTGGGTTCATGGGCATCTCGTGACGCCGGGAAATGTTCCCGGTGCGTTGACATTCATTATAGCTTTTGACCCATAAGTGAGCATCCTTGAACACCGTTGGCCAGAAAAATCCGGCCTCTAGCACCTTAGCTGCCATCCTGATGCCTCCAAAGTGACCACCAAACGCCGAAGCGTGACAAGCCTGCAAGACAGAAGATTGTTCGATCTCGGGGACGCATCTCCGGATCATGTTATCAAGGCATATTCTAAACAAGTAGGGCTCATCCCAGTAATACCATTGGCTTTCGCGAAAGAATCTCTTCCTCTGGACCGATGACAGGTCGTGAGGAACAATACCACTGGCCAGGTAATTAGCATAGTCTGCATACCAAGGCGCTTCCTGATGAGTGGTAACGAGCAGCTGCTCATCTGGAAAGGTTTCCAGAATTTCCTCCACTTCTACTACATTTTCAGCTCCCTCAAGTCGTGATAGGTGATCAGCGACTTGATTTTNAATGGGCATAGGGTCAAGCACTATTTGGGGAAGTTTGATGATAGCCATGTGGTGGCTGTTGTTCATTTCAAGTGATTGGATGGTAACTTGCGTTGTGCCGCGACGTTAAATCAGGCGCTTCTTGGGAGGCAACCCAAGTGTTTTTCTTCTTGTTTTTATTTGATTTTCATTGTAGTGTAGGATTGATTTTTGGGCTAACTGGTTGTGAGATGTTACAGGATTGAGTTGATGCAGTGCAAGACACAATTGAAAAAAATGCACAGGTCTCTGAAGTTTCCAGTGCAGCCGCACTACCATTTTGTGCGGACCGCACTGGTAAAGGGTGATGAGAGGGCTCTCTGAAGTTTGCCACCGCGACCGCGGTTGATTTTGTGCGGTCCACGGTGGACCACTATGGCCGCGGTCCCTTTTGTGCGGACCGCAGTGGGTTGCTAAGTTGAGCTTGAACAAAATAGCCCAGTGCGGACGGCGGTCCATTTTGTGCGATCCGCACTGGTAGGTGAAATGGGTCCCAGTCCTTTTCCTATAAATAGACCCTGAGGGCCTTCTTTTACTCTTTTCGCAAACTTGAATCTCAGAGAGTATAATCACTGTTCACTACCCTCGCTCGTAATTACTTGTTGGACCTTATTTGCTTCAATACATCTCATAATCTGGTACCATAATCCCCCTTTTACTTGTTTAATTTTGTCAATTTCATTTAATTTTCGTTTTTCTTACCTTCTATTTCTTCTCCCTCTCGTACTTTCTTAATTGTTAAGTTAGGTTAGTTTAAATTTTGAGTCATGTGGAATTAGTTAGCTTAATGGACTGGGTAATCACTTAGCAACACTTATTAGGTGCAAAAATTGGACTTAAAAGAAAAATTTCATGAACCCTAGTTTAGTGCCAAAACTGGGCACTCAGTGCGGACAACAGTTAATTCTGTGTGGTCCGCGGTCCCCTTGTGCGGTCCGCACTAATGAATTCTGAGATGCTGAACTTTGGGCAGTGCGGATCGCGGTTGATTTTGTGCGGTCCGCACTGGCCCCAGTGCGGCCGCAGTTGATTCTGTGCGGTTCGCACTGCCAAGATACAGAGGATATGTTTCTGAACCCCAATCCTGTGCGGACCGCGGTTGATTCTGTGCGGTCCGCACTGGCCCCTGTGCGGTCCGCACTGGCCCCTGTGCGGCCGCACACCATTTTGTGCCGACCACACTGGGCTGTTTTCTGCAACTTGTCTGCAACAATTTTATTGTGTTCTGCAACACTGTTTTATCTGAGATTACTGATACTAACAAGTTATTTGAATTGTGATTGCAGACAAGACAACAAGGAAAAGGCTCAAAACAACCTGGAAAAGGTGAATCCTCCCGGGGGCAAGCACAAGAAAATGATCAAATTCACTCCCCAAGTCCGGGAAAACATTAAAAAGACAAGAAAGCTGATCAAAGCTGCTGACAGAGCTGCTTCACATTCCTCGGGGAGTGAGTATGAGCCCTCCCGGGACATTTCTTCAAACTCCGTGCCAGAATATATTTAAGACTGGCCGGAGAGATTCAGGCTACGAGACACTCCTCCACCATCACCCACTGCCCAAACACCAACACATGTGATTTCTGAGTCGTCTGAGGGCTCAGCAGCAGGTAGTGGGGAATACTCCACCTCTCCCACAGCTTCTTTATCCAGAGAGGGTGGAGAAGGAGATGAGGAAGTGGTAGAAGGAGGAGAACCAAGGGTGGGGTTGTTGATAGAACAAGGAAGCTGGAGGTTTGGCGAGATAGGTTCGTGAGTGAGGTGGCGTACCACAAATTTAGGGAGTGGTGGCCGGTGAGAAAGTTGATTCTGGAGAGGAGCTTCATTGATAGAGACCTATTACCCCACAACCCCAATGTGCAAAGACAGTTTAGGACTAGAGTGGGCTGGGAACATTTTCTAGAGGAGTGTGTGGATGCCAACTAACACATGGTCAAAGAGTTTTACTGCAATGTAGCCCACATCAAAAAGGGCTCCAAAGTGACCAAGGTTCGAAACTTGACAGTGCTATTTGAAGGGAAGTACCTCAACGAATACCTTGGCCTCAATGAGGAGGATGAGACCCTATATATGGCAAAGTTGGAAAAGGGTGAGGAGGTTCGTCCCTGGCTAGCACAGTACCTGGCAATCCCAGGTACCACCCCCGACTGGTTGACTGTTGGAGTCAAGATCTTGAGACAGACCTTAAACTTCGAGGCACGGGGATGGGAGACCTTTGTATGTAGCAGGTTGGACCCCACAACACATGACAACACCCTTCCTCTTTCCCGGGCTGTGCTGGTGGCTTCTATCATGGCAGGGTACCCCATCAACGTGGGAAATGTGATGTCCAGAATCATTTCTATAGTGGGTGCGGAGCATGACCGGAACTATCCTTTCCCCAGCATCCTCACTGTGTACTTCTGGGACTTGAAAGTGGACAAGAAGCCCTTCGATGTCAAAGTCAAAGCGAAGGCTCCTTTTTCCTGGTACAGCATACAGGGGGATGACAACCCCATGAGCAAGAGCTTCAAGGGTACAGCTACTACCATAATTGGCCAGTCTGAAGAGCCAGTTGTGGTAGTGGCTCCTGCTGAGCCGACCTCCACTTCCACAGATATCCCTCCCGGTCCATCCACATCCACAGCCACTCCTGACGGTCCATCCACATCAGCAGGCCCGGAGATTCTATCTTCCCGGGCCCATCCTATTACTGCTCACCGACTGAGCCAGGCGCTTCTTAGCATAAACAACTGGATGCAGACTGCCTCATCCAAGTTGTCCTCACTCACCACTGTGGTAGAGGCTCAGTCGGCACCTCTAGCTCCGTAGGTTCCACAGTCGATAGAGGATGTGCTCAAGGAGATACTTGACAACCAGAAGAAGATCCTCGACACTCAGGCATGCTCTCCAAGGCAGTTGATTCACATAGAAAGGCTCTCAAAGAGCTTTCTAAGGAGCATAAGAAGCTGAGGAAGACAAGGGCCTCCAAGGAGTCCGTGAAGGAGCTGCGTGCAGATGTAGACAGACTGAAGGCAAATCACCTGCCTTTAGACTTATTGCTCCAGGGCCCAGCACCAGCAGTTGATCCACAGCCGGAGCAGTCACAGAGGCCTCCGAAGAGGAGGAGGGTGATTCCTAGAGCTGATGAAGCTGTCATCCAGCTGGCGGACCCACCGGAGACTTCCTCCAATCAGCCACAGGATGTACCAGTTCCAGCGCCTGTCCAGGTCCGGGCCCAGGGCCTAGTAGCAGAGCAGCAGACCACAGGGGACCAGTCTGAGGTCCCCGAGCACAGGAGGACCCAAGGACAACACATGACCCTATGCAAGACAGACAGGCCTTAGGGAGTCTTCTATATCCTTCCCTATTATCTTTTGATGCTTTATTTGGACTAGTTGGCATTGGGGACAATGCCAGCTTTCATTTGAGGGGGTAGGCCCTACATTTTGGATGATTGTATATATTTAACATTTTTATGCTTTCTTTATCTTTTTATCTTTGGTCTGTATATAATTCTGATATTTCGTTACATTTATCGCATTTTGATTTCACTTTGTGTCTGTATATAAAGTTACATCTCATTGTATAAATTCATCCCATCCATTGTATATTCAAATCCCCTCCTGTATATATTCATTCTATTTTCCGCAAAATTTTTCGTTTTTAGCTTCTTATTTGTGATTCGTAGTTTTTTGTTTTCGGAGTTTGCAATAAGCCTTTGGTTTTCTTAATGCCACGGTTCTTTCCAAAGGTGGAGTGTTGTGTGAACCGGGTGGCTCTTCCCAATGATGGATGGCGTGACAACCTTCTTAAGGGTTTGAGTCCGTTTTTCTTTTTCTTTTTGGTTTTTAGTAGTTAGTAGTTAAGGGTGCCTCAAGCAAAGCTTCACTTGGGCCTAGCACATTTGCCTTTGATCTTATGGTCAAAAACAAATTGTTGTGTTTAGGATGGTGAAAGTCGTGACCTTGAGACTCTTGTGTTGGCCGATAATCATCAAGTGGTTTTTCGGGACCATTGTGTGCTCAAATCGTATCTAAGGTCGTTGTGGGCCCCCGACTCTATGTCTTTAGCAATCCCTTAGCTTGTGTGGTGAGTAATTGAATTGCAAGTCCAAGTCCCGAGCCATTGGTCTAGAACTTGCCCTGAATGTTTGTTGAGGCGAAATCCTAGGTGAATTTTGACTTGAGACATGATTATAGGCTCTCCTTGGTCCAAATGATAGTTTGAACAATTCCATAGCCTACCAATGATAAGATCCCTAGTTAACCCTTTTGAGCCTTAAACCTTTTTCTTTCAAGAACCATGATACAAGCCTATACCCGTTCTAAAAGATACCCTCTCTTGGCACCCAATCTTTCCTTTAGCACATGGCAAAAGTATATGTTTGGGGGAGAGACGAGGATTGCAACAAAGTGGTAAAAAGGCGCAAAAATGAAGAAAAGGAAAGGCAATGAAAAAGAAAGAAAAGCAAAAATACAAAAAGAATGTTCAATGTGAAAAAGAATAAAAAGGGATTCAAGAAAAGCAAAGAATGAAAGGTGTGGAAACTTGAAAAAAGGAGAAAATGTGTGAAATGCCTAAGAAAGAGTGACAGTGTGTCTCTCTAACCCCTTAGAAAGAAGTGAAAATGACTCAAAGAGTCAAGTGAATGGATGCCAAATGAACCAAAAGAAGTGCTTAAGGGAAGATGGAACCCACTTAGACCAAAACGTTCCCTACCTTGAACCAAAAGCCTTCACAATGTCTCCACAAAAGCCCTATATGATCTTGAGTTGAATGAAGCTTACATTAGTGGATACTCACATAAGGGGCAAGCATATGGTACCTAGAGTCGGACTTGTGACTTTTTCTTGAGAGAGATGAGTGAATTCCTATTATCTTCGTTCTGAGTGCCACTATCTTAAAGGTGATGATTGTTTAGGGAGAGTTGAGGATATGTGAGTTTGGGTTCCACAATGACCAAAGTAATTGAAGGAGTTCTTTGATGTGTTGAGTCAACTCTTGATGCTTTTGTGTCGCACTTGATCCATGGTGTTTTAAAAGAGTAATTGTGTTAATGATTCATGTGTATTGAGGGCAATTGTTAGTCCCAATTGAGGCTAGTTGAGGTCACTTTAGGACAGCTGAAATTTTTCTTGGACTTTCTCTTAAGGGGTAGGTCTTATTTTGTTTGCTTGAGGACAAGCAAAAGCTTAAGTTTGGGGGAGTTGATAACTAGGGATTTTGACGAATTTTATACTCCTTCTTGCTTATGCTTTGATTAGATATTCATACAAAATAGTCCCAAAAGGCTCACAAGTTGTGCTTGATTGCAAGTTTGCTCAGCAAAGTGACAAAATGTCAAAGATCGGCTCAAAATGAGTGAAACTTACACAAGTGCCAAAGACAAGGCAAGCTCAGGCAGAACAAGCCCAGTGCGGTCGCACACCATTTTGTGCGGTCCGCACTAGGAGATTCAGAGAGGTGGAATTCAGGTTTAAAGGCAGTGTGGCCGCACTAAGTTTTGTGCGGTCCGCGCTGGAGGCAACGCGACCGTAGTCCATTCTCTGCGGTCCGCGGTGCCAAGATTCAGAGAGGTTGCATTTTCAAGTTTTAAGCCTCCGCGGTCCGCGGTCAACTTTGTGCGGACCGCACTAGAAATCATCGCGGCCGCAGTCCATTCTGTGCGGTCCGTAGATCCCAAGTTCAGAGAGTGAGATTTTTGATGTCAAGAGCCAGTGCGGACCGCGGTCCATTTTGTTCGATCCGCACTAACCCTGCAGGGGCAATTTTGTCCAGATTTTTCAGCTTAGTATAAATAGATTCTTTTTCCATTTTTAGGGTATCAGATATTATAATACGTAAGCTGCACTCGTGAGACGACTTTTCTTAGCCATTTTGGGCATTTTTACTTACTTTCCATCATTGAATCTTTGTATTAGCTTAGCAATTAATTAATATGTGTTTATCTTCATCTATTTCATACTTTCCTTCTTTAATTATGAGTAGCTAGACCCATAAGCTAGGGTTGTGGCTCAACCCTAGTGTGGGTAATTGATGGGTCTTGTATTTTAGGGCTAATTTGACTATGGGTGTTTGTTATTTGGGCCAATTTCATGGTTAATTTCTAAATTAGTGATTGCAAACACTAGTTGGTGTTGAGTTGACTTGAGCTCTTCTTGAGAAAGAGAGCCTAAGTCTCCGAAATTGGTCCGACAATGAATTGGGGCGTACTCAAGAGATTGATAGCCCCAATTAAAGGGTTAAGCCTCGAGAGAGTAATACCCGAATTGAACTTTAAGTTGTTTGTGCAAAATTGCATACCCAATTGGTCTTGAGAAAGCCAATTCGAGCAAAATCACTTGAACCACCGAGAGGTGTAGAGTGGGTAAATTCGTGCAACGGTTATAACATACTCCCCAAATATGTCAAATGTGCCTTAGATTCANCGAGTCAAAGATAAGGATTGAGGATGATTAGCTAGGCTTTCCGACGTGGTTAAGGGACATGAGAAGATAAAGAAAATCAAAAGACGATTTTGACACAGATTGACGGCTTCAAGGAGCCAGTTTTGCCCTATGAATGGGCCGAAGGACGCGGTAGAGGTTTCCGATCGTGTTCGATCTCGGGAACGCATCTCCGGATCATATTATCAAGGCATATTCTAGGGCTCATCCCAGTAATACCATTGGCTTTCGCGAAAGAATCTCTTCCTCTGGACCGATGACAGGTCGTGAGGAACAATACCACTTGCCAGGTAATTAGCATAGTCTACATACCAAGGCGCTTCCTGATGAGTGGTAACGAGCAGCTGCTCATCTGGAAAGGTTTCCAGAATTTCCTCCACTTCTACTACATTTTCAGCTCCCTCAAGTCGTGATAGGTGACCAGCGACTTGATTTTCAGTGCCCTTGCGGTCACGAATTTCAAGGTCGAACTCTTGCAGTAGCAACACCCAACGAATCAGGCATGGCTTAGAGTCCTTCTTTTCTATTAAGTATCTAAGAGCTGCATGGTCAGAGTATACGATTACCTTGGACCCTATCAGATAGGACCGAAACTTGTCAAAAGCAAATACCACAGCTAGAATCTCCTTCTCTGTCACTGTGTAGTTCAACTGGGCTCTACTCAGCGTCCTACTAGCATAGTAAATTGGGTGCATTAGTTTGTCCTTCCGCTGGCCCAGCACTGCCCCCACCGCGTAGTCACTGGCATCACACATCAATTCGAATAGTTGCTCCCAGTCGGGGGCAACGATTATAGGTGTTGTGACCAGCCTTTGCTTCAACTCCTCAAAAGCTACCATGCAATCATCAGAAAATACAAAAGGGTGATCTTTCTCTAACAACTTACAGAGAGGGTTGGCGATTTTGGAGAAGTCCTTAATGAACCTCCGGTAGAATCCGGCATGTCCAAGAAAGCTTCTTATGGCTTTGACTGAAGTAGGCGGCGGCTGCTTTGCTATGACATCAACCTTTGCTCTATCAACCTCTATTCCTTTGCTTGACACCCGGTGCCCCAAGACTATGCCTTCTTGTACCATGAAATGGCACTTTTCCCAATTCAGAACAAAGTTAGTCTCGATGCACCGTTTCAGCACACGCGTCAAATTCACTAGGCAGTCCTCAAATGAGTTCCCCACCACTGAGAAGTCATCCATGAACACCTCCATTATATCTTCTACCATGTTAGTAAATATGGTCATCATGCACCGTTGGAATGTGGCGGGTGCATTGCATAGACCAAAGGGCATCCTCCTGAAGGCATAAATTCCGTACGGGCATGTGAAGGAGGTCTTTTCTCTATCCTCAGGGGCAATGGAGATCTGATTGTACCCTGAGTACCCATCCAAGAAGCAAAAGTGTGACCTCCCTGCCAACCTATCCAGCATTTGATCAATGAAGGGAAGTGGGAAGTGGTCTTTCCTGGTGGCTAGATTCAACTTTCTATAATCCATGCAGATTCTCCAGCCTGTGACGGTTCTTGTTGATATAAGTTCATTGTTGTCATTCTTTACCACCGTCATGCCACCCTTTTTAGGCACACATTGAACTGGGCTAACCCAGCTACTGTCAGAGATTGGAAAAATGATTCCCGCATCCAACCATTTTATCACTTCTTTCTTCACCACTTCCTTCATATTCGGGTTTAGTCGTCTCTGATGTTCCCTGGAAGGTTTGTGCCCCTCTTCCAGCAGAATCCTGTGCATGCAGTATGCGGGGCTGATCCCCTTGATGTCTGCCATGGTCTACCCAATGGCAGTTTTAATCACCTAGAAGCACTTAATCACTAAAGAATATACAAAAGTCAAAGTGTGGGGTGGGAAAAAAAGAGAAAAGGGGAATCAAGAATAAAGGTTCTGGTTGGTGAACTGGCAGTGTACAATAAATCAGAAAAAAAAAAAGAAGCAGCCAGTTGTACCTAACGAAAAGTGGGGGTCACAAGTGAAACAAAATGTGAAGTAATGATTGGGTTGAGCATAAAGGTAAAATAAAAGAAGTGTGTATTAAAAGTTCTTAGGGAGGTTAGTCACTATATCTAAATATATCCTACCCGTCCCTTAGCCTACATTACAACCTATAAAGACCTCTTGATCTTTGACTGAATGGCTCGATTAGTAGAGTATTACACTAGGGGCAAGCTTATGGTGTGTCTGTGTGGCATGTGAATGCTCTTTGATGAGAGTGAGTGAATTCTTTTTATATATGGTTCCTTATTGTTGAATTTTATGTGTGTGGAACTTCTCTCAGATTTTGTTTATGTGAGGGCATGTGACTCAGGAAGAAAAAGTGAGTCTTCACTTCTGTTAGAGTAATTAGAGTGAGCACAAGTGTGTCTTGGCATGAGAGTCTGCATTTGAGATATGATTGTGCACTGCTTGGGTCGATCATTGATAATAGCAGGTGTGACATAAATTGGGGCAATGCATTGAGCAGTTAGGCCTAGAAGTGTGATTCAGTTTGCTCGAGGACGAGCAAAGGTTTAAGTGTGGGGTGTTGATAATAGGTGAATTTGACTATAATCACACCTTAAATAATCACCTTCTTGTGTAGTTTTAATGCTAAAAGTGATAACAAAATGCTCTTATTAGTGCTTTTCATGATTTGCAGGTGATATATGTATAAGGAAGGCTAAGGAGCAGTTTTGGAGTCAAAATTGGAGAAAAGAGGCCAAATGTGTAAATTCCCAATGAAGCTACGCCCTGCCAGCCCTTAGGATTCAGAAAAATGGTTTGGCCGCAGTTCTACCGCGACCGCGGCAGAACCGCGGTGGAAGGCAGCTTCAGAACTTTAGAGATTCAGAGAGGGTGATTGGCCGCGGTTCTACCGCGACCGCGGCAGGCGCAGAAAAGTTCAGGGGTCAAAGTGTCAAATACGGGATTTTTAGACCTAAACCCTATTTAAAACATTAGACTTCGCCCAAGGGAGCAGGTATTGATTTTTAGGGTTTCTTAGCAAGGAAAACCATTGTGAGAGAATACTCCAAACATCTTTCTTCTTTACTTTTGATTTTTATGATGAATTCTATCTTAGTTTATTTTTCCATAGCCATGAGTAGCTAAATTCCTTGTCTAAGGTTTTGATGGAACCTATTTGGTGATGAACTTCTTGCTTATGTGAATACAAATTGCTAGTTTAATCTCTATTTGTTCAACTTCGTGTTTGTTGTAGTTAATTGACAGGATCCTCAATTAGCTGTGCCTATTTAGTGTGCATAACTTGGAAAAGAGTGCATATTTAGGGTATTGTTGAACAACACCACTCCTAGATTATTAGAGGAATCTATAATTGTGGGTTTAAAGGCGGAATTAGGGATAACGAAGCCTTGGGTGTAATCTAAAGTGAATCGTGCTAAATAAAGTAAGCTAGTGTATCTCGGGAGAGTGCAATAGTAGATTACTGTAATTACTCGGGAGAGAGTTGCGGTAAGATTAGCGTTCATGATTGATAGAGATGTGTGGGTAAATTTGTATGAGCATAAACAGAAGGGAGTCCATCAATAGGGGAAATCATTGCCTTAGCTTTTTCTCATAATTGTTTACAACCTTATTAATTTAGTTACAGCCATTAGTTACTTGCAAGCTAGTTGTTAAAGAACACTCAACTGAGAATTTGAATATTTGAGAAGCTGGTTCTGAAGACTTGGTGGGTCTGAAGATAGCGGTTGATAGGTTAACTCTCTGTGGATTCGACCCTGGGCGTAATACTCGGGTTATATTTGCAACGTCCGCAGAGTCCTTTTTATAAGGCATAGTTGGGCGTGATCATCTATAAAAAAAAATTAAAATTAAAAAAAAGCGACCAAAGTTGGTTGCTTATGAACCCAGATCGTTAAATATATATTTTTTTAAAATAATATATATTTTAGTTTACAGACCAACGTTGGTCGCTAATTGGTGAATTATAATAATTAAAAAAATATCGTAATTTAAATATACAGACCAACGTTGGTCGCTAAATTTGTATTACTAAAATATTGTACCGACCAAAGTTGGTCGGTATTTTGTTTACACTGAACATTTGGTCATTTTATCTTAGCGACCAAAGTTGGTCGGTAATTAGCGACCAACGTTGGTCGCTAAGCAAAAAGGACCACCAATATAGCGGCCAAGCCTGTTTGGACGCATTTTGGTCACTATATTGAGATAAACGACCAACGTTGGTCGCTATATGTGGTTGCTTTTTGCCGAATTTCTAGTAGTGAAGTGCAAGTTTATAAATAAATAAATAAATAAATATGAGATTGCTTGAAATTCTCTTGGTTTGCTATTATTTGGAGGCAATTTGTGAATACTCATTGTCTTGTTGAGTGAAAACTTGGAGAGAAACAGGCCACTATTGAAGAACCCCTTAGAGCTTCGCTTGAAAAAACTTCCAAATATTCATTTCTAAAAATTGATTGGGTGTTGCTGGAAATTAATTGTTGAATCTTGATATGGAGTTTGGTTGGAACAAGAATTTAGAGCTCCACTTGAAAAACTTCAGTCATTGATTTTTTAAAATTTTTCTTTTTTAGAAAAAGAGATGGAAATAAAGGATAAAAGGATAGGATCTGGGGTTAAGGTTGAAAAACTTTAGTGGGTTGATCCAATAAATTGGGGCGGATTTAAATTTGGTGGGGGTTAAATTTGATCTGGACAAGGGAGCCACTTAGCCCAACTAGGTGCTGCCAACACATTAAAAAGGGGACTATAGAAATTTTCATAAGTCGCAAGGATAAGTTCAGACCAGAAGATAATGTTGTATGCATTTTTGGATCAATAAGTGAATGGAGAACAAAATAAATCATTTACCAAACAATTGGGATATTTTTGACATTTTTCCGAAGAGTAACTAAAAGATGAAGGCAACGAAGAGCTTCCAGTTTAATTTCTTTTGCCCCATACTTACTCAATCATTCTTGAGGAAAAGAAACGAGGCAAAGAAACTCTCTTTTAATAAATTATATCTTCTCATGTCCAATACAGGTATACATCTCTATAATAGTCGCGTTTGTGCTGATATTTTTAAATACTATAATGAAATATTGTTATAGAAAACATATAATATAACATAACATAAAATATCGGTTCCGAAAAAATTTAACTTTTATATTGAATAGCTATTATATAAGGATAAGAGGTCTGACTATACATGATTGGCTTTCCCAAAGTGGTAGACAACAGCTAGCTAATGCTTTGTTTTGTTCGCAGTAATTAAGAGCTATAGGATGAGAAGGTATATATTAGGACGACTTACTTTTAGAGGCGAAACTAAGATACTCTATATATAAATCGATTAACGACTTTAAATTTATGATTTTATTGATGGATCTGTTATCCTTTTAAATAATAAATTTATAAATTGAGATGTATTGAAATTTTAATACCACATATAATATTTATGCTTCGTGTCAAAAAAATATGGTTCAGGTGAATGCATTAACCATTTGGTCTATATATCGGCCTCCGTCTAATATGCTCATCTTGCATTTGGAAACAAAAATGAATAGAAAGATGTGTTTAATGTATAGCTACATATGACCTGGCCTGAAAAAGTGAAGCCAGGCTTGTGCAAATATATAAATATTGTTTGATTAATTGAACAAGTCTTAAAAATAAAATGTATGGATAGGGAAATTTGCATGTAATATGATATATATGGTCAAATATCTGTGGGTGCAAATAGCGTTGCCATAATGGGCCAGTCAATCCCTGTGAGTTAGGCTGGTGAACCCGTGATTAGTATAGCATTTAAAGCCTAAGAAAAAGTGATTAGTACAAATTTATAGGGAGAAATTCAAAAATAGCCAGATTTACAAGTGGTCGTTCAAAAATAGCCCGGTTTCAAAAGTAATCGAAATTTAGCCACTTTTCATGTAAAAATAAATCTGAGCGAAAACACTGTTCAAAACCCGGAAAATACGCCAGTATATTATGCTGGAGATCCAGCATAAGTATACTTGAACTCCATCATATTATACTGGAGTTCCAGGATAAGTATGCTGGAACTCCAGCATAATATGATGGAGTTCCAGCATAAGTACACTAGAACTCTAGCATAATATACTGGAGTTCCAGCAAAGTATACCGGGGGGTATAGTATGCTGGAAGTTCATACACAAGTGCTCGAATCTCCAGTATATTATGCTGGAACTTTCTGTGTGTTGGAGTTCCAGCATAATATGCTGGAAGTTCATACACAGGTGCACCGAACTCCAGTATATTATGCTGGACCGGTCTCTGTTGCAGCAAAATAGTGGCTATTTTTCATTGACTTGGTAAACGCTGGCTATTTTTGAATGACCAGTCCGAAAACTGGCTAGACCGTGCTATTTTTACAAATTTATATGTATGTATTTAGAGATTCATAGCCCATTATTTTATCAAGAGCAGATCACGCATGTCTGAAAAAGAAATATAATTAGCCTAAGAAACATTGATTAGTATAAATTTATATGTATGTATTTAGAGATTCATAGCACATTTTTTATCAAGAGCAGATCACACATGTTTGAAAAAGAAATATAATTGTAATTATTTATTTTTCTCTATTTTTTCTTTTAACTCCTTTAATTGATGATCGACCTTGAATATACAAGAGGAGAAAGATTTTAGTAAGATTTGAGCCCCGTAAACTTTAATTTCTCATGTAAATATTTCATAAGATAGACATTCTTTTCAATTCGACATACTAATTTGGCATTTATTTAAGATGAGATATACTAGTATTATTTTCAATAAGATTAGGACCAATTCATAAATCAAAATAAACTCAAGGGACTAAACAGTAACTTGCTCCAACTAACGGGTCAACTGTGATATACGGCCCCGGTTCGGAGAGCTCGAGAGAGAGAGAGAGAGAGAGAGAGGAAATGGAGGAGAAGGCGAAAGTGGGGAGTGAGAGATGGAGCGCTGCGATCGAAAATCTATCGGAGATGGCGTCGAATCTGGATTCTCTCCAAAAGCTACTCGTGAAGAAAGCAGTGTACGTCGACGAAGACACCTTTGCCAAAGCCTCTCTCACTTCCGAACAAGCCCGTACTATTAAGGTTCGATCCCTACTCTTTATCACTCGTTCATCAGTAGAGGTGTCTTAGTTATGGCGAGTTTTTTACTATATTTGAATAGCTGAGATAAGGAATTATTGAGTTAGTTTTATTGTAATTTGTTTATTTTGTTTTCTGGATGCATTACTCTTAATTATTGTGTGTATAATTGGACTCTACTTTGATTAGTTGAAAAACTCAATCTGTTATTGGTGAATGAATCTCAAAATCAATGCGCGGAATAACACAGAATTCTTATAATGAGCTAAACTGAAAACAGAGAACATAGAGCAGCTTGAGCACAAAATCATATCACTAACTAAAAGGTTTGAGAAAGCTCAAGCACAAGATACTCTTGAGAAAAATTTAGGTCTTGATTTTAAACTCCCTTCACAAGTCCAATCTTGTAATGATGCAAGTTGCGTTGCCTTTAGATGTGCTTTAGCTTCCATATCAGAGAAGTCCCACTGAGTAGTGCGTTAATTTCAAGTTCGGACATCTCTCAAACTGTGAGCAAAGATGTTATAAAGATTCTGATGCTAAAAGGAAATCGAGCCATCTACATTTCAAGTTCAGACATCTCTCAAACTGTGAGCAAAGTTGTTATAAAGATTCTGAGGCTAAAAGGAAAATGAGCCATCTATGGCAATCTTTGGTTTAAGGTGTAAGAGGACTTCAAAAATCCTTATATCTCCACTAGTTCCAGATGAGGTCAGCAACTATCCAAGGCATCCTAGTGTCCTAAAGCAAAAACTGCAACGATGATTAATACAAGCGTAGATGTGAACACAAGAGGAAGCAGAAAATTTTGAATAACTTGGACCCCCAAGTTGGATTTGACTGGATAGCTGGATACCATCAGTAACTGTAGCTTTAATTTCAGCGTAAATGGACAAACTAAGAGGAAGCAACAATTTCATGCAAGAAGAAAGATAAGTGAGACGAACTGTAACCTGGTTGAATAGAAAAACGCTTATTGAGTTAAATTACCTTTCTGATTCATTAGCCCTACAAGTTTTGTTTTTTTCCAGTTATCTCCAGAAACAAAAAGAGAGATGCAATGAAGTTGAATAGGAAAACCCAGAAAAGGTTATAGGGGGTGAAGAAAAGAAGGAGAGGTCGATAGGCTTCATCTAATTATATATAAAAGCCAGCACGTAAAAGAAAGCACCACTAGCATATATTGAGGAGAGGTAATCAGTGAGGATTGAGGCCATCCAGCTTTATTTGACCTTGTAGAAGCTCAGCAATGGTTGATAATTGCATGAGGTTTGAAGAATCTTTTGGCTTGTCCTTGGTGTAAGGGGGGTGTAATTGTTTTTGGGATGAGGCATAATTATTGTTGTTGTCGTATGCTCACTCCCGTTATTAATGAAAGTTTTGACTATTCTATGGCTGCAGGTTCTTGAACAAAGAGTTCAGACTTTAGAGCGAGAATTAGATAATGCTATTTCTGCTGCTGCTCATGCACGGACTGAGAAAAGACAGGCTGAGGCAGCTCAGAAGGCTGCTGAACTACGTGCACAAGAGGTTACAAGAGAGCTTGAAAATACCACAAGTATGTGGCTATGTGCTTCTGACTCTTTTAGAAATTCAGCCATTAATTCAGAGCTCTATGATATATGTTGTTCAAATCAATTTGCTTTATGAACTTCTGCTACAGTAAATATGTGCTTGTATAAGTAGTTATGGTAAGTTTGTAACCTCACCTACCTCAATGAAAGAAACTCAAGTACCAATTGTATTGCCTAATCATCGACCTCTTAGTCTCTGATACTCTTTTGTTCTCTTTTTCCTTTTATTCTTTCTTCAAAGTTAGAAGTTTCATTCTTTAGGACAGGTAAGAAGAATTTTGCTCTATAATTTTGTTCTATTTAGGCTGCTGTCAACATCCCCATTTTGTTTCGAACTCATTATAGGTGACTTGCCCTCTTCTTCTTTTATCTTTTTTTCCTTTTTTGGATGCAGATAGCTAGGGCTTAGAGGGTGGGCTTAGGATAAAAATAATGTAGAGTCTTTTGGCGAGCCGCAGTGGAATTTTTAGCTGTCTAGATTAGCTAAGAGAGTTTTATACGTCATTTTGCCATCTTAACTGTCATTTTGCTCAGTTATCTTTACCTGTTTTCATGCTAGAGATTAACCAAATTGGTTTGCTTCGGTTCTAAAACAAGAGTGACCATGATATTACACAATCAGTCATATGGAGTGTTTTTATAATCTTGTCATTTCCAGTCATGTCCTCACAAAATGGATTTGCTCTTACATGCTCCTCTGTGGTTGTAGGGGTATTTGAGCTGCACATGGAAGAGCTGCGTGCAAAGCAAGAAGAGATATCTAAGCGAGATAAGGAAATCAAACTTCTAGAGGCCATAATTCAGACACTTGGAGGCAAAGGCTCTCATTCTACCCTTGAATGAGTAAGAAAATCTACAGTGACTGTAATTACTGTGTCATCTTGTATCATTTCTTTGTATATTAAACAAGATTTTGGTTTGTAATAGATGTACCAGGAAGTAGATGAATATTTCAGTAAGTTACTACATCCAAGTGTTGTGTTTTGCTGCTTCTTTTTTTTCCTCTTCCTTCGATGGTATAATAGCAGTACCACTATTGACAATGTTAGGATATCTAGTACGAACCATTAACCTGAATCTCTACGACTCTACCTTGTAGAAAATTGAAATGAACGTGGCTTGAAGATTGTCATTAGGGCTGTCCTAGGACACTAGTTACAAAGGTCGAAAATATATGATCCAACAAGTATTTATTTCTTCAATAATCTTAGATATAAACGGCGTGTTACGAAGCTAACTCTAATAGCATGTAGGAAAATTCAATCTTATTCAAGTCGTAGCTTCAGAGCTTTTTCTTTTTTCTCTGCCAAACCCTATAGCTGAGTTATTGTGTCAAATAGTTAGACGAGTCATCCGTCTCCTTTAATCGAGATTTTCAGTTGCATATAAATTAGATAAACTTACACAAATATACATACTCGCCTTTGAAATTTTCTGCACTTTAAAATGTGTGTGTCTCTTAAATAGTTTTTAGTTGTCGGGTACTAGAAGATTAAATTTTGCACTTGGAGCAAACTTAGTTCTTCAATAGAAGTCCAAACTTTCCCTAAGCTCTTCAATTTCGCATAAACACATCCTTCGATAGACTTTGGCCGCAAAAAGAGACTCGCCATTATTAATTCGTATAATAATTACCATTCCTTGCCAATGAAGCTTCGTCTAACGATTTTTATTCATGCTGGTCGTTTATAATTACCATACATTAACTTAACGAGCCCCACAGTTATGCACAAGGGTGCCTAATTGATAGGACTGATGGATGAGGAATTCTTCCATGCTAACTAATCCTCATTGATAATTGTTAAAGCAAACTACCCTGATAGATTTTCAAATGTTCAAACACTGTCAGATTTTCACCTCATTTGGTACCAACCCTTCCCCCTCCCTGTTACGCCTCATGTTTTCGTACGTAAGAGTACGTCGTAAGTCAATTGATGTAAGCTTAGAAATGAAATCATCTTTGTAAAGTTTACAAAGTTATTTAATCATGCTAACGTGAAGGTTACAAATATTTAAGATCATGAATACCAAGTACCAAGAGGGTTTGAAGGCTTAGAAGCTAAACGAAATAAAGGAAATAAGTTTGTCGAAAGTCGACAAGTTGGAATGTTACAACATGTACTTTTGGGGTGAGACTAGGGTGCTTAACATTATAAGAAGATTATATTATGAGTTAGTCGTATGATAGTCGTGTGTTATGTTTTGAAGTCAAGCGAGTTGTGGAACAAAAGTTGGCAAAGATCATCACAAGTTACATTCATAAATATGCTGAAAATTAGGTCAAATGTAGCTGAGCATTTCTCCCTATATACTTTGATTTACGCGATGATCCACATATCAAATGGACGATCTATGAGTCTAGTTTTTAACGCATCAAACCGTTCGTCAATACCACATCGGAGTAGAGAGATATGTGCAGTTTCGCGAGACTGCGCAGACTGCATAGGTGACAAGTAAGTGTGTCACTGAAGCTTTTTGAGGAATACATTTTGTGTGTTATATGAGATCTTTTTGGGATATATTATATACCAAATTGAAGGTCTTGGAATTTAGTTTCTAAAGCTCTTAACCGTTCGTTCGTACGACATCCGGATAAAAAGATATAAGCGTCGGAAGAAGGGCTAGGGTGCCAAGCTAGCACCTCTTTGACTTTTCAAAAGTTGATATATATATATATATATATATATATATANTATATTAATGGGTTATTCTAGCTACGGGAAAAGAACATAAGAGGTGAATTGAGCAAAGGGATTGTTGAAGGTGTGCCATGGTCGGCCTTGTTGGCTCATGTTCGGATCTGAGAAAGGATTCAGGGTTTATGCCTCGTATAAGTGTGGGTTTCAGGGAAGTGATCCGCCACGGTGCATCACCAATGGGGCACTCATGTGCTAGAAAATTTAGGGAATTGGTTATATTCGAGGCCGAGTCAGAGCGGGTGGCTCTCAGCAGCGGTCCTAGTGAAATTCAGAAGATGAAGTATGATACTTAATGATTTCGAGCCTATAGGTGCAGTTGAGAATCAAGCTTTTGCAGCAGCTTACGAATGGAGATTCTGAACGGTCTGTGATGTTTGGGCTTGCGGTGTAGCAGTTGAGAGTTATGGGTCAGTTCATGGGATTTGAGACAGCAGGGTCTCGTGATTCCAGGTCACTCGAGATAAGTGCAGATGGGAAATGTTATGTGTTGGATGGAATTAGTATTATTTCTAAGGCAATCAAGGATAAATTAGGAGAAGATAGATTGGTTAGCCATAATTTAGTTGGCATATTGGCGGTAGAGGTCAGCTCTTTCAGCATGATTAAGTTATGCAAGTGATCTGTGGCGGTGCGTATGAGGCTTGTCAGCCGCCGTAAATGATATTATTTTGAAGCATTCTACCGTTATGGCTTGTTATGTGGAGGCAGATTCCGGAAGGGCTGTGGTGGCTTAGACCACTACTTAGATGTTTGCATACTCTACGGTTTATGGGAACTTACCTGTGTGTTTGTCACACCTCCTTTTTCGCTACTACACCCCGTAAAGGGTATAATAAAGGGAGTTTTTCCAATTAAAGGACAATCGAAACGGGATTCATTTTATTAAGAGATTCAGAGTCGCCACTTGGGAGATTTATGGTGTCCCAAGTCACCGGTTTGAATCCCGAATCGAGGAAAAGGTTTGACTCTGTTTAACAGTCCCGAACCAGAAATCCGGGTAAGGAATTCTGTTAACCCGGGAGAAGGTGTTAGGCATTCCCGGGTTTCGTGGTTCTAGCACGGTCGCTCAACTGTTATATCTGGCTTAATTATCTGATTTTAATACAGTTTGAACCTATGTGCAATTTTAAATTGTTTACCGCTTTTAATTAATTTTAAGGAAATTGAACGTCGTTTAAAACATGTTTTCGGATCACGTCACATGAAATGCACCCGGATCCTCAACACATTTTATTCAACGTTTTGGGATTTGGATTTGGGTCACATGAAATGCACACCCGAGTTTAGGAAGGTAAAATTATTAAAGAACGCGCCTAAAGCGGCTAACGTGTCATTAACTTTGCGGGAGGCCACGAAAATTCGCTATATGGCACGTCCCGAATTCTAAGTATTTTAATAGGAGTATTTAAAGAGGGCCACGCAGTTTGTCAATTTTGTTTGGCGCGGTGCACCTCAATTTATTTTTAAAAGGACGTCCTAAAGACGAACTACTATTGACTATTAAGATTCGTCTTTAATCTAAAAACTTAACTTGTTAACATTGTGAATTAACCAACATCCGAGTATTCAAGGAAATTCGGGCCCCGAGCTCAAGTCTAAACTCGAACAAGGACGATCCCCATTATTGAAAAAATCCTTAGCTCGAGCCTGCTACTTAACTCGAAAAGCCCAAAACCTACTAATTAATTAATAACGGGCCAGTTACCATTACAGTTCACGAGCTCAAAGGAGCTCCGTCCACACGGGACCCATACATGACAGAGGCTGTCCAACAGGTATCGACGCTGGGCTTGAGACCGGCCCAAATCGAACAAAGAGCAACCCCAAGATCGAACATCCATTTTTCAATTCTTTCTATTAAACAAACAAGGATACAACTCCCTGTAACTTGCATTTTTGCAGAGAATTACGCCCACACAGAAACATGTAATATGAATTATACTAGATAAGTGAACAACATATGGACTATGACATTTAACTACTCTACACCGGAATCCCAAATTAACAAATCATATTAGGCATCACATTGTACTGGAAAAATTCAAAACAGACAACCTAGTCAACTTGAGTATGAAATGGAGCAGGATGTATTAATCCTAAATCAACACATACCTAATTAAACAAAGAAATTAAATCTGGGAAAAACTTCTCAACACATGCTTTTACTACAGTAGTGTTGTGATTAACACATATTCTAACAAACGTGACAATAGAACCTAAGAATTTAAACAAGCATGAATCAATATACACTTCATGATAGCCCTATCACAGTATCAATATAAACTCCGAACATGCTGAGAAGGAATAAAAAACATTAGAATCTTCATTTCCTTCAAAAAACAACACGAGCCATGGCTTACATGCTTAAGGTCACAGATGTGTACCTGAAAATGAAAATCAAAGGAGAAGATGAGGGTTCAGCAGTATCTAAAGCAGAAAACCAGCACCAGCAATACAGAATCAGCAAAGGAAAACCAATAGAACAGTAAATCCAGCTCAATCAACCCAGATTCAAACTTTAAATCAAATGCTAAAATTCAACTCAAAACCGAAAGAAAACCCACACTAAGCCATCTTAAAGCCACAAAATGGTTGAGATGTTCTTCAAAAATAACCAAATGGCAGAGAAATGATCAATGGAATAGTAGAAAATGCAGCTGTTTGTTTTCTGGAATTTTCAGCCTGTTTTTTTCTATTTTTTCAGAATTTTTTTTCTCTCTTAATCTCTCAGATTTTAGAATGTATACGCCTATGATTTTTTTAACTCTCCAATTCTTGCCTTGAAAGGCAAGCATGCTACCTTATATAGGCTCCACTCTAGGGCAGCCCTGCAGACCATTTATTTACCCTTTACTCCCCTCTTAAGTTTTCATTTTAGCTTAGGGGTCCCTAGATTCTTAACTTATTCTCCAAGTTACTACAGTTATTTGTTGAATCTCAGAATAAATCCCCATCTAGAAGGTCCTGGGGAGTTCCATTTTCAGTTACTAAAAGATTCCCTATGTTGAATTCCCTGAACTACCCTTTATTTGGATTCTAAATTACCAACCTAGTTAAACCAACCCCCCAACCCTGCTACCCTGGTCAAAAAATTAACCACAGTTAACTAATTGAAAGCTTGGAACATTCAGCTATACCCAAACAACTTTTAATTGTCAAAATCAATCAAGACAATCAGATCAGAACATTGATTAAACTAAAAATAAGAGTTAAAGCGGGATAGAATCAAAAGAAAAATGATAGAACCCTAAAATTCTAAATCAACAAGAATCAACAAATAATACTCAAGAATGAAAAGAAAAACAAGAAAGATAACGAAGTACCTTGGAATTTGATTAGGGCTCGAATGCTGGCACGATTTATTGGACTTAAGCGGGCTATAATTGTCCTTAATTATGTGCTTTCATGAGAAAACACTAATTAAGGGCTATTATAGCCCAAAACCCAAGAATCCCCAATTTTGCAAAACTAGGGCTCCACCCCAAGTTTTCGATCTGAAATTCGAAACTCTGGAGAAACAATCGAAGGAAAATAAGTGAGGGTTCAAGAGGAGCAGGGTGAGGAGGGTCCAAGGTGTAATTTTGGTACGATTTGGGGGTGGCGCCGCCGTGGGCGGCGGAAGCGGCGACCACTTTTTTGGTTATTCGAGAGGTTTGGAGGGGATTCGAGATATGGTGTTTGGGGGTTTGGAAAGAGGAAGTCACGGGGAATTTATGGTGTAAATTTAAGAGGGATTGGAGAATCGCCGCCGGCAGAGGCGATTTTCGGCCAGCGGCAGACGGCGGAAGGTGGTGGAGAAGCAGGGGGTCTCCGAAGGGTTAGGGGCGTGAGGGAGACGACTTGGGGGGGGGGGTGAGATTTAGACAGTTTTATATAAGGAGATCCCCACTTCCCAGCCGTTGGATCAAAGATCCTCGACGGGTGGGATTTGCCCTTGGCAAAACGACGCCGTTTCACTTGGGGTGGGGGGGGGGGGCAGGCCGGGTTGAGACTTAATTGGGCCTGGTCTGTTGGTCCGTTTGGGCTGGTGGCCTAATTCAAAAATGGTCCAATTTCTCTTCTTTTTCATTTTATTTCCTTTTTTTCTTTTGTTAATTTCTTTTAAATTAAAACTAAAAATTAATTCCTAAATCAAATTGTCCTACCATATTGAATTAACTAACTATAACTAGCAATTACCACAAATAATTAAGAAACCAAATTTAAAGGAAAAACTACCAAAATTCCAAAATTAAAATTAAAATAAAAGTAAACTCCTAATTACCAATTAATTCCAAAAATATGCAAAATTAAACCCTAAAATGCAAATGCAATATATTTTTGTATTTTTATATGAATTGAAAAAATGCACAAACAAATGCAAACAATTAACAGAAAATGCCACACAAAAATCCACAAAATTGCAAATAATGAAAAAAATTATTTTATTTTGAATTTATGGGAGTATTTCATATAGGGCAAAAATCACGTGCTCACACACACACACACATATATATAGGGTTTTAAATTGTATTTCTCTTCATTTTNAACAAACAAAACAAACAACCAGGAGTCAAACACAACAATGCAGCGACCAGAACTACTTCCAAACTTGCTATTCAACGTTGAGACCAAATGACTAACTCAAAATACAGACCCAGCTTCTCAATGCACTAGTAACAACTCTTTTGACACTAATAAGGACTGAAATAAAAGGAATGGAAATCAGCAAGTACAGAGAAACAGTCCAACTACATTTGACATAGATCTCATTGTGTATAGCATAGCCATAATTAAATCACCAAGTCACATGGAAAAGGGAACAAAGGGAAACACATATAACAAAACTGTGATCTTCATTATCTCCTCAAGTTATCACAAGAATCAGCTTCTACATTTCAAGATCAAGGTATGTACCTGGAGTTCAAAATAAAACCAAAGTAGGGAGTGAGTGAATGGCCAGAAGCAGCAACAAGAAGAAACAGCAACAGAGCCCCAGATCAATGATAAAACCACAGAAAAATTCCAAACCCAATAGAGCAGTGAATTTCAGCTTAAAAATCAGCAAACGATGCAAATCAAACAGCTAAACCCCAACTTCAAACCCAAAATCAATTCAGCAATGGCATCAACGAAAACCAGCCATCAAAATCTAGCCAAAGCTGACCCAAATACTTCAATACCCAACCTACTCAATTCATTGTCAAGCTTCTGATATTCAAAGATTATTTCAGAATTGAAACCCTTAAGAATTCTAGGAAGATTTCAATAGAATAGTAAAAAAAAACTCCTTGTGTTTTAGCCGCCAGATTTCTGTATATTTTTGTTCCCTAATCCTTTAGATTTCAGAATGAGTAGCCCTTTGTATTTTTCTGGATTTTCGGCTCTTTGGATTTTTCAGAATTTTCTACCTCTTAAGCTCTCTATATCTCTCAGATTTCAGAATGTTCACGCCTCTGATTTTTTTAGCTCTCCAATTCTTGCCTTGAAAGGCAAGAATGCTACCTTATATAGACTCCATTCTAGGGCAGCCATGCAGACCATTTATTTACCCTTTACTCCCCTCTTGAGTTTTCATTTTAGCTTAGGGGTCCCTAGATTCTTAACTTGTTCTCTAAGTTACTACACCTATTTGTTAAATTTCAGATTAAATCCCCATCTAGAAGGTCCTAGGGAGTTCCATTTTCAGTTACTAAAAGATTCCCTATGTTGAATTCCATGAACTACCCTGTATTTGGATTCTAAATTACCAACCTAGTTAAACCAACCCCCCAACCCTGCTACCCTGGTCAAAACATAAACCACAGTTAACTAATTGAAAGCTTGGAACATTCAGGTATACCCAAACAACTTTTGATTGTCAAAATCAATCAAGACAATCAGATCAGAACATTGATTAAACTAAAAATAAGAGTTAAAGCGGGATAGAATCAAAAGAAAAATGATAGAACCCTAAAATTCTAAATCAACAAGAATCAACAAATAATACTCAAGAATGAAAAGAAAAACAAGAAAGATAACGAAGTACATTGGAATTTGATTAGGGCTCGAATGCTGGCACAATTTATTGGACTTAATCAGGCTATAATTGTCCTTAATTATGTGCTTTCATGAGAAAACACCTAATTAAGGGCTATTATAGCCCAAAACCCAAGAATCCCCAATTTTGCAAAACTAGGGCTCCACCCTGAGTTTTCGATCTGAAATTCGAAACTCTGGAGAAATAATTGAAGGAAAATAAGTGAGGGTTCAAGAGGAGGAGGGTGAGGAGGGTCCAGGGTGTAATTTTGGTACGATTTGGGGGTGGCGCCGCCGTGAGCGGCGGAAGCGGCGACCACTGTTTTGGTTATTCGAGAGGTTTGGAGGGGATTCGAGGTATGGTGTTTGGGGGTTTGGAAAGCGGAAGTCACGGGGAGTTTATGGTGTAAATTTAAGAGGGATTGGAGAATCCCGCCGGCGGAGGCGATTTCCGGCTGGCGGCGAACGGCGGAAGGCGGTGGAGAAGCAAGGGCTCTCTGAAGGGTTAGGGGCCGTGAGGGAGACGGATTGGGGTGGGGGGTGGGGTGGGGTGAGATTTAGACAGTTTTATATAAGGAGATACCCACTTCCCAGCCGTTGTATCAAAGATCCTCGACGGCTGGGATTTGCCCTTGGCAAAACGATGCCGTTTCACTTGGGGGGGGGCAGGCCGGGTTGAGATGTGATTTGGGCCTGGGTCTGTTGGTCCGTTTGGGCTGGTGGCCTAATTCAAAAATGGCCCAATTTCTCTTATTTTTCATTTTATTTCCTTTTTTTCTTTTGTTAATTTCTTTTAAATTAAAACTAAAAATTAATTCCTAAATCAAATTGTCCTACCATATTGAATTAACTAACTATAACTAATAATTACCACAAATAATTAAGAAACCAAATTTAAAGGGAAAACTACCAAAATTCCAAAATTAAAATTAAAACAAAAGTAAACTCCTAATTACCAATTAATTCCAAAAAATATGCAAAATTAAACCCTAAAATGCAATGCATATATTTTTGTATTTTTATATGAATTGAAAATGCACAAACAAATGCAAACAATTAACAGAAAATGCCACACAAAAATCCACAAAATTGCAAATAATGAAAGAAATTATTTTGTTTTGAATTTATGGGAGTATTTCATATAGGGCAAAAATCACGTGCTCACAGCTGCCCCTCTTTGCTCGGAAACACGAAGAGTTTTCGTGCAAAGATAAGTGAGCAAATACGAGCGATTTTTGCCCATTTGAATACTCCGTGTGAAGCATTTTTTGAAAAGTTTGACCGCACCCTGCTTCTGAGGTTGCCTACATATCCTCGGCTAAAAAGGAATCAGGTCAGTGTAGTTTGGGAAGGTCTGGTAGCTGGGACTACCATGAAGCTGTGGTTTCACTGTTGCTGCTGCTGCTGCTACTGCTTACTGAACCCCCTTATTACACCGTGTCGAAATAAAAAGAAGCTAGACTAAGCTATGATCTATAAATTAAAAAAGTCCTATCTATGTCTTACAAACTTGCTCTTGTAGT
>NW_017670373.1:616486-643287 GCF_001879085.1 Nicotiana attenuata | reverse complement strand
TAGGAAGTGCGTCTCCTAGGGGTAAACTCTTAATTTAGGAAGTGCGTCTCCTAAACAGTATAACCTGAAAAACCTAGACTAGGAAGTGCGTCTCCTAGAGGTGAAACTTCAATGACTCAAACTAGGAAGTGCATCTCCTAGAGGTGAATTTTCAATGACTTAAGATAGGAAGTACGTCTCCTAGGAATAAACTTAAATGACCCAAAACTAGGAAGTGCGTCTCCTAGGGGTGAAACTCAATTTAGGAAGTGCGTCTCCTAAAACAAAAATATAACCTACCCAAACTAGGAAGTGCGTCTCCTAGGGGTAAAACTTCAATGATTCAAACTAGGAAGTGCGTCTCCTATGAATGAACTCTTAATTCCTGAAAGACCCAGACTAGGAAGTGCGTCTCCTAGGGGTAAACTCTTAATTTAGGAAGTGCGTCTCCTAAACAGTATAACCTGAAAAACCTAGACTAGGAAGTGCGTCTCCTAGAGGTGAGATCTCAGTTTAGGAAGTGCGTCTCCTACAACAGAATATAACTTGAACACCCCGACTAGGAAGTGTTTCTCCTAGGGGTGATGTGTGATCTTCTCAATAGCCTTTGCGTAAGCAGAATTGGGGCATTACACCTGAAATTTTCAAGCTTCCCAGCTTTGGTATGAACATAGCTTCCGTCCCTATTTCAGACAAAGAAAACTTGTGAGTTTAAACATGGTGGTTGGTTTGTGGCCTTGACTTTGCGGCGATTGCTCCTTCACTTGCCATGATAACTTTGATTTCACCTTGAAAGACGTTGCTTGCTTATTGACTAACCAATTTCTTTGCCACCCTTATCACAGAAAATACCTCTTCTCCGTGCAGACCCAATACCCTCTATCTGTTCCATTGCTCATGAACTGACATTTACCAACCCTTTGTGTTTCACATGAATCCCAAAGCACGTCAGTTGCCACCCACTGAGTGCGTATACTGTTCTTTCTCGACTTAAACCCCTAGTCCTGTCCTTGAGGTCTACGGCTCCCTCATTTGCCATGATAACTTTGATTTCTGCTTGGAAGACCTTGCTTGTCACTGGTTAACCAACTTTTGTCAATCTTGCCACAGAAAATGCCTTTGATCCATTCACCTAACACCCTCCATCTGTTGCATTGTTCATGAATTGATATGTACCAAGCCTTTGTATTTTGCATGTTGATTGTTACCAACTCAGTGCGCTTGTTGTTCTTTCTTGACTTATGACACTTTGATGTACTAGCCAGATCCCGTTTTGTGCAATTGGAAAGCTGGTGGCAAATTTTGAAATCATTTCTCACTTGTTATGACCGAATTGACTCGGGAAGAGGAAGTAAACAAGACAAAAGGAACAGAGTGGATGACAATGGAAAGAGATGATTCCTAACAAGAGAACTACAAAGTAGAAACCTGACCATGACATGCACCTGCGGCCTATTTCGTTAAGCAAACCTGATGTTCAGTTCTTTTTTGTACCTTTTTGCCGTGAAACCGGGCTTCAATGCTCCGCTTATCCAATCTGATTCACAATCCTTATTCGACTTGTAGTGCCCGAAGGATTTTCACCATCAAGCCTCTCTCATTTTGGTCTTTCTCTCAACTCACTGTCGCCTTATGGTGCCCGTGAAGGTTTTCACCAATAAGACTCTCTCATTTTTTATTTCTCTCAGCTTTCATCGCCTTGCGGTACCCGTGAGGGATTTCATCAATAAGACTCTCTCATTTTTCATTTCCCTTGTTTGGACCGGAGTGTTGCCCCTGATATGAATCACCTCTACTTGCTTGACTTGGCATTCTTCGAAGACTGATCGGAAGATCTTTCTTTGGACCGTAATGTGGGCTTTTGGATAGGGTTAGAAAGAAAGGGTATCAAAGGCTCAAAACAATTCAACATGGGTTCAAAATTACAACTTTCGGAATCAAATTTCTCACAACTTCTGCCCCAGTTTCTTTCTTGGGGACTTTTGGATTTTTATTTTGGTGTGACTGAACCTCGGAGAGAGGCTGCCTACGTATCCTTTCGGAATCAAGTCAAACGTAGTTCAGGACATAGAAATTAATTTGTTGTTGTGATTCTTCTTTTCTTTTCTTTTCTTTCTTCCTTTTTCTCTTTTTGTTGTTTTGTTGTTTGTTGTTTTTTTCTTCTTTTTCTTTTTATTTTTCTTTTTCTTTTTCTTTTTCTTCTTTTTTTTTTCTTCTTTTCTTCTTTTTTCTTCCTTTTTCCTCTCTCTCTTTTCATTCTTTTTCTTTTCTCTTTTTCCCTTACTTATCTTTCACACTTGTGTTTCTGATCTTTGTTACTGATTCCGAAAGAGGGGTATGAAAGAAAACCAGTAAGGCACAAAGGGGTAACGAAGGATAAAGTGTTTAGATAGCAGAACAAAATGCCTTCGTCATTCCAATCTTCAAAGCATGCCAAATACAAACAACACAATTAAACAAACCAAAGAAATCATACGTAATATCATTTAATTGCACCAGAATTGATAGCCATGTCCACACATTCGCCTTCTTCATTTGTTAAACACAAAGCATCATTGGACAACACTCTCACTTTCATTACCACGAACAACCCCTGTCAATTTGGGCGAACTTGTCGTTAGCTTCAACCCAATGCAGCATGATGCATTAACATAGGGTTCCTTTATATTCTATCTGCCCCTAGTTTCACATAATTCGGGCTTGAAGTGATCTCAAAATGCCCTTACTTATTTCCCTCAAACGTCCCTATCATCTTCAAAAATTGTTTCATTGCTTCCTGACCAAACTGACTTTTAAAGATCTGGCTGAGAATTGTACGTGCATGTCATGTCACTAGAACCAGCATGAAAAGAACTGTAAAAGGAGAAGAGAACTAAAAGAAATGACCAGAAATAGCAGAAAATAGAGAATTGCATTAAACGGACGGTGAAAGGGGGTTTGAACAGCAAAACAAGCAAAATAACCTGGGGTACAACCCTAAAACAAACCTAGATAACACTAAATGAGATACTACGACTAAAGGAACTAGACAAAATAAAAGGATAGAAGGGTTCGAGTCACAAGACAATGTCCGAATTACAACCCTGAAATAACCCGGACAACAGAAATGACAACAAACTAAGCCACCAAAGCTCCTCTTCGACTGACCAAGCAATGGAACGACTTTCCAATTACCAAGCACGGTATCTTAGCCACTAATTTTCGCATCAATATTGCCAAGACCATTACCAACTTCAATATCATCAACTTCAGTCAACAAGTTCCCAAGAGGATTTGCGTGCTCCCTGTCATTGTCATTGATCACAATTACTCCATCTTGAATCATTCTTTCTATTTTCCTTTTCAAAGATCGACAATCTTCAATGCTATGCCCTTGGACATTAGAGTGGTACACGCATCGTACAGTAGGATCAAAGCCCTTTGCATATGGGTCTGGAGTATAGCCGAGGAGCGGCTCAATCAGGCCAGAATGCTTTAACTTTTCAAACAAACTTGTGTAGGACTCCCCAATTGGCGTGAAACTATTTCTTTGCCTTTGTTCTCTTCCCTGCCCCTGTTTTCTAAGGTTGTTGGGTGCTCGAGAATGCTGCGAAGGCAAGAGTGCATTATGCGGTACTGGCGCTCGCCATAGAGAGTGACCTGGTGGTTGGACATATGATCGGACATTGTTCGGAGGATAATAATGAGGTGTATTGTGTAGAGCTCGGGGATAGGTTTGGGGTTGGAGTTGAGGCTGGGTATATTGGTGAGGCGGACCCTTTGATCCATGTCGTGATTCTGAAACAATCATGGCAACATCATCGTGTTCCTTCTGACCCAGCAAGCTTCGTGTCGTTTTGAGTTGCTTGTGTTGTGACTTTTAAAGCAGAATAACTCATGATCTTGCTAGACTTCAACCCCTCTTCTACTAGCTCCCCCATTCTTAACACCTTATCGTGAGCAACCTCGGAGGGATAATATTGGGCGTTATGAGCTTTGGGTGGGTGTTCATTGTTGAGAACTGTGGATGTGACCGGAGGGCACTTTTGGGAAAAGATAGTTGGACGACGAGTGATGGAGCCACTAGGGTGGCTAGGAAAGCTGTGATAAGCGGGTAAGTATGGAGAGGTGGGGGATCGGCCTGGCGTCATGNAAAATCAACTTAGGAAGTGCGTCTCCTAGGGGTGAAACTTCAATGACTCAAACTAGGAAGTGCGTCTCCTATGAATGAACTATCAATTTAGGAAGTGCATCTCCTATGGGTGAAACTTCAATAAACCAGACTAGGAAGTGCGTCTCCTAAAGGTAAAATCTCAGTTTAGGAAGTGCGTTTCCTACAACAAAATATAACTTGAAAACCCCGACTAGGAAGTGTTTCTCCTAGGGGTGATAAGTGATCTTCTCAATAGCTTTTGCGTAAGCAGAATTTGGGCATTACACTTGAAAATTTCAAGCTTCCAAGCTTTGATATGAACATAGCTTCCGTCCCCGTTTCAGACAAAGAAAACTTGTGAGTTTAAACATGGTGGTTGGTTTGTGGCCTTGACTTTGCGGTGATTGCTCCTTCACTTGCCATGATAACTTTGATTTCACTTTGAAAGACGTTGCTTATTAACTAACCAATTTCTCTGTCACCCTTATCGCAGAAAATACCTCTTTTCCGTTCAGACCCAATACCCTCTATTTGTTGCATTGCTCATGAACTGACATTTACCAAACCTTTGCATTTCACATGAATCCCAAAGCACGTCAATTGCCACCCACTCAGTGCGTATATTGTTCTTTCTTGACTTAAACCACTGGCCTTGGCCTTGAGGTCTAATGCTCCTTCACTTGCCATGATAACTTTGCTTTTCGCTTGGAAGACCTTGCTTTTCGTTGGTTGACCACTTTCTCTATCAACCTCATCACAGATAATAGCTTTGATCCGTTCACCCAACATCCTCTATCTGTTGCATTGTTCATGAATTGATATATACCAAACCTTTGTATTTCGCATGAATCCCCAAAGCATATTGATTGTTACCAACTTCAGTGCGCATGTTGTTCTTTCCGGATTTAAACCACTGGCCTTGGCCTTGAGGTCCATTGCTCCATCGCTTGCCATGATAACTTTTGATTTCTGCTTGGAATATCTTATTTGTCACTGGTCTACCACTTCCTTTGTCATCCTGAACACAAAAATACCTCTTCTCCGTTCAAACCCAATACCTTCTCTCTGTTGCATTGCTCCAGATCCTGACATTTACCAACCTTTGTATCTCACATGAACCCCAAAGCACGACATTTGTCACCCCCTCATTGCGTATGATGTTCTTTCTTGACTTATGATACTTTGATATACTAGCCAGATCCTGTTTTGTGCAATTGGAAAGCTGGTGGCAAAATTTGAAATCATTTCTCACTTGTTATGACCGAATTGACTCAGGAAGAGGATGTAAACAAGACAAAAGGAACAGAGTATAAGACAATGGAAAGAGATGATTCCTAACAAGAAAACTACAAAGTGGAAACCTATCGGATGTGGATACTAACTCTAATGACCATGACATGCACCTGCGGCCTATTTCGTTAAGCAAACCTGATGTTCAGCTCTTGTTGTACCTTTTTGCCGTGAAACCGGGCTTCTATGCTCCGCTTATCCAATCTGATTCACAATCCTTATTCGACTTGTAGTGCCCGAAGGATTTTCACCATCAAGCCTCTCTCATTTTGGTCTTTTTCTCAACTCACTGTCGCCTTATGGTGCCCGTGAAGGTTTTCACCAATAAGACTCTCTCATTTTTATTTCTCTCAGCTTTCATCGCCTTGCGGTACCCATGAGGGCTTTCATCAATAAGACTCTCTCATTTTTGATTTTTCCCCTGCTTGAACCAGAGTGTTGCCCCTAACATGCATTACCCTTACCTGCTCGCCTTGGCATTTCTCGAAGATTGATCGGAAGGTCTTTCTTTGGACCGTAACGTGGGCTTTTGGTCAAGGTTAGAAAGAAAAGGTATTAGAGGCTCAAAACAATTCAAACATGGGTTCAAAATTACAACTTTCGGAGTCAAACTTCTCACAACAACCACAACTTCTGCCCCAGTTTCTTGCTTGGGGACTTTTGGATGTTTATTTTGGTGTGACTGAACCTCAGAGAGAGGCTGCCTACGTATCCTTTCGGAATTAAGTCACACGTAGTTCATGACATAGAAATTACTTTGTTGTTGTGATTCTTCTTTTCTTTTCTTTTCTTTCTTCCTTTTTCTCTTTTTGTTGTTTTGTTGTTTTTTTCTTCTTTTTCTTTTTCTTTTTCTTCTCTTTTTTCTTTTTTTTCTTCTTTTCTTTTTTTTCTTCTTTCTTCTTCCTTTTTCTTCTCTCTCTTTTCATTGTTTTTCTTTTCTCTTTTTCCCTTACTTATCTTTCACGCTTATGTTTCTGATCTTTGCTACTGATTCCGAAAGAGGGGTATGAAAGAAAACCAATAAGGCTCAAAGGGGTAACGAAGGATAAAGTGTTTAGATAGCAGAACAAAATGCCTTCGTCATTCCAATATTCAAAGCATGCCAAATACAAACAACACAATTAAACAAACCAAAGAAATCATACGTGATATCTTTTAATTGCACCAGAATTGATAGCCATATCCACACATTCTTCTTCTTCATTTGTTAAACACAAAGCATCATTGGACAACACTCTCACTTTCATTACCACGAACAACCCCTACCAATTTGGGCGAACTTGTCGTTATCTTCAACCCAATGCAGCATGATGCATTAATTTAAGGTTCCTTTATATTCTATCTGCCCCTAGTTTCACACAATTCGGGCTTGAAGTGATCTCAAAATGCCTTTACTTATTTCCCTCAAACATCCCTATCATCTTCAAAAATTGTTTCATTGCTTCCTGACCAAACTGACTTTTAAAGATCTGGCTGAGAATTGTGCGTGCATGTCATGTCACTAGAACCAGCATGAAAAGAACTGTAAAAGGAGAAGAGAACTAAAAGAAATGACCAGAAATAGCAGAAAATAGAGAATTGAATTAAATAGACGGTGAAAGGGGTTTGAACAGCAAAACAAGCAAAATAACCTGGGGTACAACCCTAAAACAAACCTAGATAACACTAAATGAGATACTACGACTAAAGGAACTAGACAAAATAAAAGGAAAGAAGGGTTTGAGTCACAAGACAATGTCCGGATTACAACCCTGAAATAACCCGGACAACAGAAATGACAACAAACTAAGCCACCAAAGCTCCTCTCCGACTGACCAAGCAATGGAGCGTCTTTCCCATTACCAAGCATGGCATCTTAGCCACTGAATTCCGCATCAATATTGCCAAGACCATTACCAACTTCAATATTATCAACTTCAGTCAACAAGTTCCCAAGAGGATTTGCATGCTCCCTGTCACTGTCATTGATCAAAATGACTCCATCTTGAATCATTCTTTTTATTTCCTTTTTCAAAGATCGACAATCTTCAATGCTATGCCCTTGGACATTAGAAAGGTACATGCATCGTACAGTAGGATCAAAGCCCTTTGCATATGGGTCTGGAGTATAGCCGAGGAGCGGCTTAATCAGGCCAAAATGCTTTAACTTTTCAAACAAACTTGTATAGGACTCCCCAATTGGCGTGAAACTATTTCTTTGCCTTTGTTCTCTTCCCTGCCCCTGTTTTCTAGGGTTTTTTTGGGTGCTCGAGAATGCTGCGAAGGCAAGAGTGCATTATGCGGTGGTGGCGCTCACCATACAGAGTGACCTGGTAGTTGGACAAATGACCGGACATTGTTCGGAGGATAATACTGAGGTGGATTATGTGGAGCTCGGGGATAGGTTTGGGGTTGGAGTTGAGGCTGGGTATGGTAAGGTGATGGGCCCCTGGACCAAGCTCTTGACTCAATTACTGCAACGTCCTCTTTCTTCTTCTTTCCCAATACTCCTCCAGTGTCGTTTTGAATAGCCTGGGAGGTCGCCTTAATTGCTGAATAACTCATGATTTTGTTAGATTTGAGTCCTTCCTCTACCATGCTTCCTATTTTCACTACTTCATTAAAAGATTTCCCTACTGCTGACACCAAGTGACCGAAATAAGTGGGCTCTAAGGCCTGCAGGAAGTAATCAACCATTTCGCTCTCTTTCATTGAAGGGTCGACCCTTGCAGCTTGCTCCCTCCAGCGGAACCCGTATTCTCTGAAACTCTCCCCGGGCTTCTTCTCGAGTTTTATCAATGACAGACGGTCTGGAATGATTTCAAGATTGTACTGGAAGTGGCAAGCGAACGCTTGTGCCAAGTCGTCCCAGGTGTACCACCTGCCATGGTCTCGTCGTGTATACCATTCTAATGCAGACCCACTCAAACTTTGGCTGAAGTACGCCATCAGTAACTCATCTTTTCCACCTGCCCCTCTCATTTTGCTGCAAAATCCTCTCAAATGTGCTACCGGATCACCATGCCCGTCATACAAATCAAACTTAGGCATCTTGAACCCTGCTGGTAGCTGGACATCCAAGAACAGACACAAATCTTTATAGGCGACACCTACTTGGCCACCCAATCCTTGCATGTTCCTGAAGGATTGCTCCAGGCTTTTTACTTTTCGAAACATCTCTTCCTGCTCCGTGCTCTTAGGTGGCTTTTCGATTTCCGCCGGGAGCTCAAGGTGAGGAGTGTAGGAATAGGGTTCTTGAGCTTTGAAAGTGGACTCCGGGGGTAATATTGGTTATCGTGAGCTTGGAACAAAGGCTCGCTGGAGGATCTGTGGAGTGTAGCGGGAAGGGATGCCACGAAAACAGGAGTGGCTGGTGGAGGAGGGTACAGAACTGGTTTGGGTGGTGGAGCTGGTGGTGTTTGGGAAGTTGTGCTCTGGTAGTGTTGGTAAATGGGAAAGCCCGGGGACGAATCGGTGGCAGGATGATCCTGTGACTGAGCCAATGGCGGGATGAAGGCAGGGTTGGCAGGGTAAGCTGGTGGTGGTTGCCCTTTTGCCCAGGCCTGGTACATTTCGGCTATCTGTTGCTTCAACTTATACATCTCTTCTTTCATCGTGTTGACATCCAACTCTTCCCCCTCTCTCGAAGGATCGATGACACTCGCATCAAGTCCCCGGTTGGCCATGAGCACTTTGTTTTTGGAACGGGTGTTGTATGGGTAAGTTGCCAGAATGCCACAAACTAACCACCTGCCTGGACTCAACATCAACAACAATTCCGTTAGCGGTTAGAGCTTTAATAGATTGGTAATCGCAAATTTGGGGAATGAATGCACTTAAGCAGTTAGTCGTTTCTATTATGCATTTGCTCGACTGCATGCGGCATCCCGGCTATTCCTTATTTCTACTTTGCAATTTCCTTTTCTTTTCTTCCCTCTCTTTTGCATTCTTGTTTTCTTTTTTTTACGTTTCTACTCTCCCATGCCTCTCTCTTGTTTTTCTGCTCTTACTTTCCTTTTTCCTTACTTCTCTTCTCGTGCTTTTCCCTTTTCGTTTTTCCTCTCTTCTTTTTCCCTTTTTTTTCTTCTTTAATTTTATTAGTTATGGTCGAATCCTATGGAGATTGCCTACGTATCATGACCCCGCATGAATCAGACCGAGCGTAGTTCTGGAGGATAAAAATAAATAACGAAACATTTTGGGATTTTCAAATTTTCATAAAAATAAAATGTTTTGATTACAACAACTCATCCTACGGAATGTTTACCATAAAAACCAACAGGCTCAAAAACGAAACTAACAGGAGGAAGATCAAGACTCATTTTGACTCAAAAGGTTATCACTATTTTTTCAAAATTTTCATAAAAATATCCGGGTTTGCCAATACGGCCTTTCATCACCTCGAGGAAGAAGATTTTAAGGCTGTGTTCGCTAACCGGCCAAAAAATTTAAAAGTGACCAAAGGTGGTTGTTCTTGCAAAAACAGCCTTCCGGCGCCTTTTAGGAACATTCGGCTATTTTTGACAAGAATGGCATCACCTTACTTATTTACCATAAAATTTTGTTCTTTTTGGGCTAGTTTTGCAAAAGGGAAGTTGGACCCGATGAGGGTTGCCTACGTATCCCACGCCCTGTGGGAATCAAACTGGCGTAGTTCGGAAAAATTAAACTAAACAAAACCTTTTCATTTTTTCATTTTTCTCAAAAAAAAATCGGCAGAGTTTCAGTACCACTTGGACATTGGTTTTTTTTTCAAAACGGGTAATTACTTCTCTCAGCCCTCACACCGCTATTTTCTTTCCCAAACTCTCCCCTTTCATTTAAAAACCGGTCAGCATGCAAATCCAAAACAGATAAATGCACAAGTAGGATGCATCAGGATGGTCCATTATTCTGGGTACACCTGTCCTAGACGGACCCAACCCCTGTGTTGAGTCCCCTAAGTCAAAATGCACATGATGCAGATGAGCATTCCTACTAGGGATCCGGCATGAGGCTGAGTTATTCTAGGTTCAACTTGAGTCGAGGAGGGGGCTACGTACCGGGAACCAAAAGGCCATCCGGCTTAGTAACTTGTCCGGCCTCTTTCTTACTTTAAGGTATGACACTAACAGAATAGGGAGTCTCGACCAGCGAGCACATCCCCGGAGGTGAGAAGAGAGGGGTTTCGTAACAGTTTTATATATACAATTCAGATAATATCAAAAGCGGTAAAAAGCAACATTTTGCACATTAGTCCCAAACATGTAATAAAATCAGATAAACAAATCCAAATACAACAATTATTCCAAGCTCGAATTCTGAACCCTGAACCAAAATTCTGGGTCCTTTTCCCCAGCAGAGTCGCCAGAGCTGTCACACCTCCTTTTTCTTACTACACCCCGAAGGGTATGATAAATGGAGTTTTTCTAATTAAAGGACAATCGAAACGGGATTCATTTTATTAAGAGATTCAGAGTCGCCACTTGGGAGATTTATGGTGTCCCAAGTCACCGGTTTGAATCCCGAATCGAGGAAAGGTTTGACTCTGTTTAACAGTCGCGAACCAGAAATCCGGGTAAGGAATTCTGTTAACCCGGGAGAAGGTGTTAGGCATTCCCGAGTTCTGTGGTTCTAGCACGGTCGCTCAACTGCTATATTTGGCTAAAATCTGATTTTAATACATGTTCAAACCTATGTGCATTTTAACTTTTAACCGCTTTTATTAATTTTTAGGAAATTGAGCGTCGTTTAAAACATGTTTTTAGATCACGTCACATGAAATGCACCGGGATCCTCGACACGTTTTATTCAACGTTTAGGATTTGGATTTGGGTCACATGAAATGCACACCCGAGTTTAGGAAGGTAAAATTAAAGCACGCGCCTAAAGCAACTAACGCGTTATTAACTTTGCGGGAGGCCCTGGAAATTTGCTAAATGGCACGTCCCGAATTCTAAGTATTTTAGTAGGAGTATTTAAAGAGGGCCACGCAGTTTGTCAATTTTGTTTGGCGCGGCGCACCTCAATTTATTTTTAAAAGGACGTCCTAAAGACGAACTACTATTGACTATTAAGATTCGTCTTTAATCTAAAAACTTAACTTGTTAACATTGTGAATTAACCAACATCCGAGTATTCAAGGAAATTCGGGCCCCGAGCTCAAGTCCAAACTCGAACAAGGACGATCCCCATTATTGAAGAAATCCTTAGTTCGAGCCTGCTACTTAACTCGAAAAGCCCAAAACCTACTAATAATTAATAACGGGCCAGTTACCATTACAGTTCACGAGCTCAAAGGAGCTCCGTCCACTCGGGACCCATACATGACAGAGGCTGTCCAACAGGTATCGACGCCGGGCTTGAGACCGGCCCAAATCGAACAAAGAGCAACCCCAAGATCGAACATCCATTTTTCAATTCTTTCTATTAAACAAACAGGGATGTGTAACTTGCATTTTTGCAGAGAATTACGCCCACACAGAAACATGTAATATGAATTATACTAGATAAGTGAACAGCATATGGACTATGACATTTAACTACTCTACACCAGAATCCCAAATTAACAAATCTTATTAGGCATCGCATTGTACTGGAAAAATTCAAAACAGACAACCTAGTCAACTTGAGTGTGAAATGGAGCAGGAAGTACTAATCCTAAATCAACACATACCTAATTAAACAAAGAAATTAAATCTGGGAAAAACTTCTCAACACTTGCTTTTACTACAGTAGTGTTATGATTAACACATATTCTAACAAACGTGACAATAGAAACCTAAGAATTTAAACAAGCATGAATCAATATACACTTCATGATAGCCCTATCATATCAATATAAACTCCGAACATGCTGAGAAGGAAGAGATAACATTAGAATCTTCATTTCCTTCAAAATACAACACGAGCCATGGCTTACATGCTTAAGGTCACAGATGTGTACCTGGAAATGAAAATCAAAGGAATAGATGAGGGTTCAGCAGTATCTAAAGCAGAAAACCAGCACCAGCAATACAAAATCAGCAAAGAAAAACCAATAGAACAGTAAATCCAGCTCAATCAACCCAGATTCAAACTTTAAATCAAACCCCAAATGCCAAAATTCAACTCAAACCCGAAAGAAAACCCACACTAAGCCATCTTAAAGCCACAAAATGGTTGAAATGTTCTTCAAAAATAACCAAATGGCAGAGAAATGATCAATGGAATAGTAGGAAATGCAGCTGTTTGTTTTCTCGAATTTTCAGCCTGTTTTTTTCTATTTTTTCAGAATTTTTTTTTTGCTCTTAATCTCTCAGATGTTAGAATGTATACGCCTCTGATTTTTTTAGCTCTCCAATTCTTGCCTTGAAAGGCAAGAATGCTACCTTATATAGGCTCCACTCTAGGGCAGCCCAGACCATTTATTTACCCTTTACTCCCCTCTTAAGTTTTTATTTTAGCTTAGGGGTCCCTAGATTCTTAACTTGTTCTCCAAGTTACTACACCTATTTGTTGAATTTCAGATTAAATCCCCATCTAGAAGGTCCTGGGGAGTTCCATTTTCAGTTACTAAAAGATTCCCTATGTTGAATTCCCTGAACTACCCTTTATTTGGATTCTAAATTACCAACCTAGTTAAACCAAACCCCCAACCCTGCTACCCTGGTGAAAAAATTAATCACAGTTAACTAATTGAAAGCTTGGAACATTCAGCTATACCCAAACAACTTTTAATTGTCAAAATCAATCAAGACAATCAGATCAAAACATTGATTAAACTAAAAATAAGAGTTAAATCGGGATAGAATCAAAAGAAAAATGATAAAACCCTGAAATTCTAAATCAACAAGAATCAACAAATAATACTCATGAATGAAAAGAAAAACAAGAAAGATAACAAAGTACCTTGGAATTTGATTAGGGCTCGAATGCTGGCACGATTTATTGGACTTAATCGGGCTATAATTGTCCTTAATTATGTGCTTTCATGAGAAAACACTAATTAAGGGCTATTATAGCCCAAAACCCAAGAATCCCCAATTTTGCAAAACTAGGGCTCCACCCCGAGTTTTCGATCTGAAATTTGAAACTCTGGAGAAACAATCGAAGGAAAATAAGTGAGGGTTCAAGAGGAGGAGGGTGAGGAGGGTCCAGGGTGTAATTTTGGTACGATTTGGGGGTGGCGCCGCCGTGGGCGGCGGAAGCGGCGACGACTGTTTTGGTTATTCGAGAGGTTTGGAGGGGATTCGAGGTATGGTGTTTGGGGGTTTGGAAAGAGGAAGTCACGGGGAGTTTATGGTGTAAATTTAAGAGGGATTGGAGAATCGCCGCCGGCGGAGGCGATTTCCGGCCGGTGGCGGACGGCGGAAGGCGGTGGAGAAGCAGGGGGTCTCTGAAGGGTTAGGGGGCGTGAGGGAGACGGCTTGGGGGGGGGGTGAGATTTAGAGAGTTTTATATAAGGAGATCCCCACTTCCCAGCCGTTGGATCAATGATCCTCGACGGCTGGGATTTGCCCTTGGCAAAACGACGATGTTTCACTTAGGGGGGGGCAGGCCGGGTTGAGACGTGATTTGGGCCTGGTCTGTTGGTCCGTTTGGGCTGGTGGCCTAATTCAAAAATGGTCCAATTTCTCTTCTTTTTCATTTTATTTCCTTTTTTTCTTTTGTTAATTTCTTTTAAATTAAAACTAAAAATTAATTTCTAAGTCAAATTGTCCTACCATATTGAATTAACTAACTATAACTAACAATTATCACAAATAATTAAGAAACCAAATTTAAAGGAAAAACTACCAAAATTCCAAAATTAAAATTAAAACAAAAGTAAACTCCTAATTACCAATTAATTCCAAAAATATGCAAAATTAAACCCTAAAATGCAATGCATATATTTTTGTATTTTTATACTAATTGAAAAAATGCACAAACAAATGCAAACAATTAACAGAAAATGCCACACAAAAATCCACAAAATTGCAAATAATGAAAAAAATTATTTTATTTTGAATTTATGGGAGTATTTCATATAGGGCAAAAATCACGTGCTCACACACACACACACATATATATAGGGTTTTAAATTGTATTTCTCTTCATTTTTCATAGAACACGACCAGAGAAACCCCAAGAACTTACCCTTAAGCTCTCTACAAGGGTTCCAAAGAAGATTAACATCCCGGGTACGTAATCAAGAAGCGATAACATTAGAACGAACCCCTACGACGTAAGTATCGCTATATCACTTCTCTTTTTCTTTGTAGTTTGAGTTTTGGAAGGTACTTCATAGTTAAGAAAATGCCTACTTTCTGTATTTAAGCTTTTAAATGTCAAGGAAGGTTGATAAATTCGTTTCCTAATAGTTAGAACTCACGGGACGGTGATCGGAAGTCGTGAGTTCGTTTTATTTCACTTTTAGTGGACTATTTGAGTCCACTCGTGTTGGCCTCTTGTGCTGATGTTTTATGGAGTTTTGGAGGAGAAAAGGTGTGGAGAAACACCACATAATGACGGAATGGTGGGCTGGTCATTCTTCGTTATATTTTTTAGGTTGTTTGACATTACTTTGGTTATCGTTTTATGTATGAAGTGATTAGCGTGTGTGAGCTGTTTTGTGGTATATTGTGATGGAGATAAGGTTGGAAAATGATGCATACATGTTGTCATTGTTGTTTTCTTGTTGTTGTTGGTATATAGTATTGGAGGAGGGGCTTGTTACAGTGTCACGACCCAAACCGAAGGGCCGCAACGGGCACCCGGTGGCTTACTCAACCGAGTACCAACGTAACATATCTTTCTTATCATACTATCATAGGTAAATGAGCTAGAAAACCCTTCATGAGATAACAAGAATAAAACATAAGGGACTACTCAACATATGATGACCCAACATGATATACAAACTTATACATGTGACATACGGGCCTATAAGGCCGACATGACTATTTGTAAATTCAAAACATAGGCCAACAAGGCCATACAAGTACCCATACACCTGACATCTGTCTACAAGCCTCTAAGAGTACATAAAATCATAAAGGTCGGGACAGGGCCCCGCCATACCAATCAATACATATCCAAAGCATACTGACCAAATAGGCAACTCCGGAGCAAGTGGAGTACACCAACACCTTCGCTGAGCTGATAGCCTACTAGGAGGAATGTCAACCTGTCTAACGGGACCTGCGGGCATGAAACGCAGTGTCCCCAGGCAAAAGGGACGTCAGTACAAATAAAGTACCGAGTATGTAAGGCAGGAAAGCATAAACAAGATCAGTAACGTAAAGAGAGATAGAGGAGATACAACCTGTAACATCTGAGTGCCTCTGGGGGCTACTGACATGAAATGCATAATACATATATATACATAAACTTTTAAAAACATACGCCTCTGTGGGCATCATCATCATCATATCATACCCGGCCTCAAAGAGGACTCGGTAAAAACGTACCCGGCCATCATAAGGCTCGGTAGAATCGTACCCGGCCACGTGGAGCTCGGTAAACCCAACTGATCAGTGGTTGCACAATAGGTGCCATACCCGGCCGACTATAGCGCGGCTCGGTAGAGTAAAGTAGATACATATATAATGCATGCTGGACTCATGGAGTCACGTTCTAAACCTTTTGGAGTGACATAAGGTCATTGCACCATCGATTAACATTATGGACATCATACCATCAATATGAACTTCACTAGGACTCAAGGATCATATATACTTTCTTGGGATAACTTTGTAAGGAAAGAATAACATGGACAACCTTAGTTGCTAGGAGTAGATTCATTATGAAATAGCGTATCGTTTATGTTCGTTTCACTTTAGATCATGCCAAAAGGATGAAGGAAGAGCCTTAACATACCTTAAACATGTTGAGTCCTTAATACCTTCTAAGCAACTCTTCAAACAAGTCAACTCGATCTATCATAGCATAAGGAGATTCAAAATCAGTGTTGAACAAAGGCCAAGTCTGTAACTTAAGCTAATAGCTCGTCTACGTAAATTCAGGCAGCATCTCCCTTGTAACAAGGGCCTCCTCCAATACCATATACCAACAACAACTGCCAGGGAAGTCCAGGAACCTATAAATATCAATAACTAGACACCATATAACAACAACAAGTCACAACTACTTCACGACGAGCGGCAAGCTCCGATTGGAATCCGTATAACCCATATCACCCCTTATAGACTTCTTACATTAATTTAAAACTATAATTAACATGATAATGAAGTCATTCATCAATGATTCCATCCTTATACCATATATTTATAACAAAGGAAACAATCCTCAACTCCAACTATCTTCAATTAGTAGCTTTATTCACTAGTTCATGTCTACTCCATCCATTTAACTTAATCAACATCAAGATAACCTTAAGCACATGCAAGAACACAATACACACAACTCCTATAGTAACTTCAAGTCGAAATCCAAGTTATATCCAGCTCACAACAACCCTAAATAGCAATACAACACCATAGAAGTGACTTAAGCTAATCCAAGTACTATCTTGTAGTTTATCATCCTAACAACTTAACCAACATACAAGCAAGCTTGAGCACAATTAGTAGGCTGTTATACTCACCTTAGACAGCAGCAACAACTTGGAATTTCATCCAAATACAGCCCACAACAATCCTCAATGACAACACAACCTCAAAGAGGTGTTGTTCTTCACTAGAACTAAGTTTTGATGTTGAAATATGGTGTAATCACTTTGGAATCACTTCAAACCCTTGTGGAATCTGTTTAGAAGGGTTAGGAGAAGTTTGGAGACGAAGTTGATTTGAAAATAAGTGAAAAACAGGCGTCCAAATCGTTTATAAATTGAAGTAGGTCGACCACCGCCTAAGTGGGTCCCATTGGGAGCTGCTTGCGCGGTCTCGCGAAAACCCGAATATCTCTCTACTCCGATGTCGTATTGATGAACGGTTTAATGCGTTAGAAACTAGACTCGTAGATCTTCAATTTGGTAGGTAGAACACCCCATGATTCCAAGTATATTTGGAGAAATGATCAGATACATTTGACCTAAATTTCAGCAAATTTATGAACGTAACTTGTGATGACCTTTGCCAACTCTTGTTCCACAACTTGCTTGCCTTCAAAATGTAGAGAATGAATATCATACGACTAAAATAACTCATAGAATAACCTCCTTATCATGTTAAGAACCCTAGTCTCACCCCAAAGTATATGTTATAACATTCCAAACTTGTCAACTTTCGACAAAACTTATTTTCTTCAATTGGTTTAGCTTCTAAGATTTCCAACCCTCTTGGTACTTGTTATTCATGATCTTAAATATTTGTAGCCTCCAAGGTAACATGATTAACTTACTTTATTTGCTTCCAAATATAATCTCATTTTCGAGCTTACATCAATGACTTACGACGTACTCTCACGTATGAAAACTTGGGGTGTAACATACAGGGGAGATGCTGCCCAAATTTACGTAAACGAGCTACTAGTTTAAGTTGCGGACTTAGCCTTTACTCAGCACTGATTTTGAATCTCTTTATGCTGTGGTAGAGAGTTGAGTTGTTTGAAGAATTTCTTGGAAGATATTAAGGACTCAACTAAGTTAAGGTATGTTAAGGCTAAACCTTTCCTTCATTTTGGCATGATCCTATAACTACATGTGTTTGATAACAAGGCATAAAGAGAAGTTCTTATTCCTGAATATATGTACACTATCCTAGTCTCATAAGCTACAGTATTCTCCCTTATCGGGACTTTATATTCAGTTAAGTATTGTCTTCTTTCAGTCAGGAGAGTATATATATATATATATGTATATATATATATATATATATATATATATATATATATGTATATATATATATATATATAAAGTATCACAGTATTTTCACCACCACCGAGCTATAATCGATAGGCAGGCCCCTATTGGGCAACCTCTGATCAGATGGCAAGTTATATACCGAGCCTACTGTGGCCGAGCGTCTATGAGCGAGCCCAGAATGGCCGAGATACAGAGCCTAGTATGGTCGAGCGCCTATGAGCGAGCCTACTATGGTAGAGCAGTTACACATACTGAGCCTTATAGGGCCGGACAACTATTTTACTTACTATATTGAGAGAGATGAGTCAGTATCAGCAGGTAAGCATATCATCAATTATATTTGACTCCCAGGTACTTTCAGTTATTATATTATCAGTTCAGTTTCAGCTTTCAGTTATTCTGTTGCCTTACATACTCGGTACATTATTTCGTACTAACGTCCATTTTGCTGGGGATGCTGCATTTCATGCCTGCAGGTCCTGATGGACAGCTGGATAGACCTTCCCAGTAGACAAAGTCAAACATCAGCTTGGTTGGTAAGCTCCACTTCCTCGGAGTTACCAGGTCTATACCTTGGAGTCCATTTTATATATACAGGTTTGATGGGTAGGTCGAGGCCCTGTCCCGACCATGATACAATTCAGTTATCCCTAGAGGCTTGTAGACGAGTCCTGTACATTTTTTTTATATCAATATTGTAGCTTTACCAGCCCTATGTAGATGTTTAGTTTGGTATTGCTGGTTGTAGACGTTATATTCAGATGATTCATATATGGCATCATCGGCCTGAGTTGAGAGTTACCCCTCCAGAGTTCATAGTTATAGAGTGGTATGCTCGGGCCGAGTATGGCACCGGGTGCCGACCATACCTCTTCAGGTTTGGGGCGTGACACTCCCCCCCTCCCCCCGCACGTCTCCTTATCCCCAAACAGTAGGGAGCTTAAAAATTGAAGAATGATGATATTGCAACCTACGTCCATTCATGTCACGACCCAAAATCCACTAAGGGTCGTGATGGCGCCAGACACTGCTGTCAGGCAAGCCAACTAAAATACTTAATTAGATTCCAATTTAAACAGTTTTGAAAACCCAGATTTTACCTTCTAAATTTCATAAGTAAAGAGACAATTGCTTCAATTCAAATCAAATAATAAGCAATTAATACAAAATATTTCAGGACCATCCCAGAACCCGGTGTCACAAGTGCATGAGCGATTTCTGAGAGATATTACAATACAACATCCGTCCGAAATACAGTGGACAGAAAGTAAATACAATATACTGGAAGGGACTATACTAGCTGCCGGTCGCCTCGAGTAATGCAACTCACATAGTCCCCAAATCATCCGTGTTGCTACGCCTAGTAGGCCACTAGAGCTTACATATACCTGTGCAACAAAAATGCACAGAAGTGTAGTATGAGTACAGAAACAACGTGTACTCAATGAGTATCCCGTCTAATCTCGAAGAAGTAGAGACGAGAGGCCGACTTCAACACTTGCTAGAGGTCAAATAATAATATACTAAAAATGTGAGGAAATCATGGATTTATATTGCAGTTCTAACTCACAAAGCCAGAAAACAGGTAAACACCTTTAACAAATAATAAAGGATTTTCAAGATTTACTTTTCATTATCTTATCAATTTATTTCAAGCCATTAAAGGCAATATCAACATTTAAAATTCTCAGGCAACAATATATATATCATGCGCAAATCATGCCGAGGTCGATGGCCCGTTCCAACAGAAATGTAAACTGTGCACTGCCGAGGGTCGAATGGCGCGAACCATAGATGCATCTATTACCCCGCTCGCGAACTATCCTGCGACGCGGTCAACATAAAGTAAACAAATACCCTGCTCGCGAATCATACATGCGACGCAGGTACACATAGGAATACATGCTCAAACAGTCAATTAAGGATTTATTGGGGGACATTTATCCAAATAAAAGCCAATCCTCTTTTAACAACTTAAGAAAATAGAGTTTAATCCTTTTAGAAATTCATTTACTAATTCAATGTGATTTAAGCAATCCAAGCTGTCAATAAGTTTACAATTAATCCACGTATAGCATGCTTTTGGGTCCTAGACTACCCGGACAATAGCATAATAGTAGCTATGCACGGACTCTCATCACCTCGTTCGTACGTAGCCCCCACAAATAAGAGCACATAACCAGTTAACTCACCTATTGGGACAATTCCCTCTTACAAGGTTAGAAAGGAGACTCACCTCGCTCCAAAGCGCACTTCCAATATCAAGAACAAGCCCAAGCCCTCAAATTCGGAGCCGAACGATCTCAACTAGTTAAATGAAGTAAGAACTAATTAATATAAGCCCACAAGATCGAATTCTAGCTATTCAAACCATTTCCCAGCCATTTACATGAGTTTCCTAAATTCCAACCCCGGGCCCACGTGCCCGGATTCCGAAATTTTTCGAAGGAAGTCGTTCTCTACTACCTAAGGATCAATAATATATGATTTCAAGTTCATTTCATAACACATTTCGTGGTTAAATCTTAGTTTTATTAAAACCCTAGGTCTAGCTCTAACCCCTTTGATTTTACCAAATTTTTTGGTGTTTAATCTACCCAATATACATGTATTTAACTAAAGATGAATGGAAATATCTTACTTCAAAATGATATGTTGAAATCCCCTCTTTGGAAGCTCTCAAATCCCCCAAGTGTTGTGTAGAAATGAAACAAATGCTCAAAGTCCCGTTTTTAAAACCCATGCCCAGCCCTCTGATGTCGCAATTGCGACACCAGGCTCGCAATTGCGAGGTCGCAATTGCGACAATTCTATCGCAAATGCGAACAACCGCCCTTTCCTGCCATGATCGCAAATGCGATGGAGGGGGTCGCAAATGCGAACACCCAAGGTTCGCAAATGCGGACACCCTGGTTTCGCAATTGCGAAGAAGAAGGTCGCAAATGCGACCACTGCCCAGTCGGTCCCAGTTCGCAAATACGATGCCCTCCTCGCAATTGCGAGTTCGCAATTGCGATGGCCTTCTCGCAATTGCGAGACCTGCAGCAGGGGCAAAAATACCAGAAAAACTGGTATGTTTTTCCTACCTCCAACCATGCCCGAATCTCACCCGAGCCCTCGGGGCTCCAATCCGAACACTCACGCAAGTCCTACAACAATGTGCAAACTTGCTCAAGTAATCAAATCGCCTAATTAACACCTAAAACCACGGATTTAACCCCGAAATGCATGAATTCCTCAAGAACACCCAAATTCCTATCTTTTCAACCGAACGCCCGGATCACGTCAAATCAATCCCGTTTCTCACCAAATTTCACAGACAAGACTAATATATTATACCGAACCTGTACCGGGCTCCAGAACCTACATACGGGCCCGATATCAATGTGATCACGCATTTTTCCTTTTTTTATTAAACTCTTGGGATTTCAATTTAACAATTTTCAATAAAAATTCATTACTGGGGCTAGGGACCTCGGAATTCGATTCCGGGCATACGCCCAGGTCCCATATTTTTCCACGGACCTTCCGGGACCGTCAAATCACGAGTCCGGGTCCGTTTTTCCAAAAAGTTGACCGAAGTCAAACTTGGTCTTTTAAGGGAATCTTAAAGAAACAATTAGACATATTTCACACAAAACTCTTCCAACTCCCGAACCAACCGTCCCCGCAAGTCGTAAATTAGCTAAAGCAAGTACGGAAGGTTTTATTTAGGGGAACGGGATTCTAAAAGGCAAAACGACCTATCGGGTCGTTACAATTCACCCCATGTGCATTAACCCTTACTTCAAGGAGCCAGTCAAGCAGAGAGAAAAAGTATAAAGAGATATAAAATAGAAAAAACAATAGAAAAATATAAGCTACTAGAGCAAAAATAAAACATACTGCTAAGAAATCATAGGCTTCATTTTATTATAATATCCGGCCGGTACATATCTAACGTCGATGTATGTGTGCAGTAAGGCACTTGTTAGTACTAATAAAATTACTATAACTAGACACCTATTAGAACTCTTGGTACGTTAGTTTTTTTTGAATTTTGCCTAGGAAAGGGTTGATCATCTTCTTGAAAAAATTTCTGAGCTACGCCCTCTTAGTTCCATCGATGAATCTTTTAGTAGCTCTTTTCTTGCTATGAATGCAATGATGTGAACTTTTTATACCCTCCTCAAGACCTTGTGCTAGGCCTAGCCAACATGAGCTCCACCACTAAAATTTGTGGCAGCTCTTTTCTTGCTATGAATACAATAATTTGAATTTAATATACCCGCTAGTGCTAGGGCAATTGCAACAATGGAGTAATTATTTCCATCATGTATTTGACTACGTTCGCTCACCGTTGTCGATTGATAATAGGCTAGATTCATGTAATTTGGCGACTGTTTATGCCCCAGCTTGACTGTGTTTCACTGTTATAGGATAGTTAAATGATGATAAATTGGCTCTAATTGTGAATTTCATATTTTGCAGGAGCGAGTTGCGTGTATGAGGACTTAGAACTGTAATTAAAGCTAAATTGAAGCAAGGGAAGCCCCTCGGAGCTGAGTACGTTGGAAGAAGAGAGAAAGAAGGGCTGAAATGATGACCCAGACTAGCGCGCCCACTAGTGCGACCGCACTAGCCCAGGAGTACGAGGCAGAATGTTATGCCATATGCGCGGTCAGTAGCGCGACTGCGCTAGTCCAGTTCTGAAAAATAAAATTCAGGGGTAAACTTGGAAGTTCGGGGGTAATTCCACTTAACCTATAAAAGGTCCAGTTCGCCCAAAGGAGCATTATCAAGGTTTTTATAGCTTAGTTGAAGGCAAGGAGAGGCAAGAGGCAAGGAGGATGATTCAACATCGAGTTCTTCCTTTCTTCCTTTTGTATTTTACCATTTGTGATGAATTTGGCTTTTGTTATGATGAACACTAGTATAAGTAGCTAAATATTTGGTCTGAGGTTTTGATGGAATCTATTGAAGGATGAACTTCTTGATATGTTAATATAGTTTGCCCGGTTTATTCTCTATTTGTTCAACTATGTTCTTGTTGTAGTTAATTGATAGGATCCTCAATTAGCTGTGCCTATTTAGTATGTATTACTCGGGAGAGAGTGTATATTTAGGTAATTGTTGAACAACACCACTCCCAGAGTACAATAACCGAGGGTTTAAAGGCGGGATTCGGGATAACGAAGCCTTGGGTGCAATCTTAAGTGAGCTGTAATAAAAGCCAGCTAGCGTAACTCGGGAGAGTGCGTCTAGTAAGTTGTCGTGATTACTCGGGAGAGATTTACGATAATAAGAGTGCTCATGATTGATAGAGACGGTTAGGCAAATCTATATGAAACATAACATGAAGGGATTCCATCAATAGGGGAAATCATAACCTTAGATCATTCTCTTAATTGTTTACAACTTAATCATAGTTAGTCTTTGTTTACTTAATTGTAGTCAGTTATAGTTAGTAAAAATATCCTCAATTGTTATTCAAAATGTTTGGGAAGTTGATTACGTAGAATTTAGTGAGTCTAACAAGAGTAATTGATAGGCTAATTCCTTGTGGGTTCGACTCTGGGCTAAATACTCAGATTATATTTGCAACGTCCGCTTAGTTCTTTTTAATAAGGCATAGTTGGGTGTGATCAAATTTTGGCGTCATTGCCGGGGAATTAACGGTTTTATCAATTACAATTGAAAGAAATACAAAAATTCTTAGTGTAGTCGGTTTTCTTCACTTCAAATCTTTACATTGAAATTTTAACGTTTGTTGACTTGGTTGTACAGGCGCATGCCTAGAAACTCATCGAGAACTGGTGAAGTATTTGAAGCCTTATCAGATCCCGAGAAAGTTTTCAAGGCCTTGAATCGGGCCAACCGGAAAAACAAACAGCAACAAACAATTGAACAATTCGAACCAGACATGGGAGACAACGTGGTAGACCCAGCTGCACCATTAGCGCCAGTGGCACCTCTTGTGCCAGAGGCTGCTCTATATGACTGGGCAACACCCACAGCTGAAAATTTGGCCACAGCGATTTTAGTCCCGCAGATACAGGCTGAATCGTTTCAAATCACGAACAACATGCTGCACTTGTTGCAAATAAGGGACTATTTTCGGGGTCACAAATCGAAGATCCTCAACAGCACTTAAAGAATTTCCTGTCAATCTGCAAAACTCAAAGGCAGCCCAACGTAACTCAGGAAGCAATCAAGCTGTTGTTGTTTCCATTCTCAGTGACAGGAGCTGCCCAGACCTGGCTAAACTCACTCCTCATTAATTCCATAACAACTTGGGAGGAGCTAGTCAAGCAATTTGTGAACAAGTTTCATCCACCCAACAAGACTGCTCAATAAATTGATGAAATTTTGAGTTTCAAACAGAGACCAATGGAAACACTACAGGAAACATGGGAACGATTCAAAGGGATGTTGGTTATATGTCCGCACCATGGTATTCCAGATCAGATGTTGGGGCAGCGATTTTACATGGGTTTGGCAGATGGCGTGAAGGGTAATGTTGATGCTTCAGCTGGTGGAGCATTTTTGAGCAAAACATGGAGAGAAAGCCAGAGTCTGCTTGACAAGATGGCACAGAATTCGGGGTAGACAACCAGGAATGCACCTATCACTCCAGTAGTTCACTCGGTGCCCTTAGATCCATCCAACACTCTTGCTGAAAACATGGCTACATTAATGACACAGATGAGTATACTCACCAAAAAGGTGGAAGAGTCAGGGCAGAAGCAGCAGGTACACATTGTAGATACTACCAATGGGGGCTTATGCACATCTTGCATTAGTCAGCCAATTGGTAACCAGTGGAATGCAGAAAGTGATCATCATCACTACCCTGAGGACATAAATTATGTGTCTAACTATGGAGGTCAGAGACAGGGTGGTCAAAATTGGGGCCAACAACAGCAGCCATACAGGCCAGTCCAGCCACAGCTCAACAATGGAAACATGGGAGGTATGATACCTCACAATAATATGGCGTTGTATCAAAGGCCACAGGGATATAATAATCAAAATCAGCAGCAGGGGTATCATCCTCCTCAGCAGCAACATGGTGGAAGACAGGAAGATGGGTTTGCTAGACTTGCAGCAAGTTATTGGGTCAAATGCAAAAATTGGTGAAAGAGTAGATGCACATGAGTCAGCTATTAAGAATATTGAAGTGCAGATGGGCCAGATTTCAATGTCTTTGAATAATCGTCCTCATGGGACACTACCTGCAGACACTAAGATAAATCCAAAAGATCAAGGCCCGAAGCAGCTGATGGCGGTGAGTTTACGTAATGGCAGAGACTTAGACTTGGAGCAAGAGAGGGCTCGAAAAAGCAGACAGGCTGAGACACTTGTACCAGTTCCCATTGAGCTAGATGAGTCAACGAAACTGACAGAGGTGACAGTACAGCCTGCCCAGGAAGAACATAACACACAAATTGAGGCTGAGAGAGAAGCTGAGACAGCCCAGGAATCGGTAGTTGAGGTGGTAGCTGACAAAGAAAATACCCAAATCATTGGGAAGAAGAGACCCCTCGCACCATTCCCACAGAGGCTGGCCAAATACCAAAAAGAGGAAAAATACAAGAAATTCATGGAGATGCTGAAACAAATACAGGTAAATATTCCATTGATTGATGCTTTGAAGGAGATGCCTGGTTATGCAAAAATGATTAAGGACTTGATGTCCCGAAAATTCAATTTCCAAGACTTGGCCACGGTGACTCTTACTCAGACCTGCAGTGCGGTGGTGACTAGACCAATTGCTGAGAAGCTGTCTGACCCAGAGAATTTCACAATTCCCTGCACCATTGGTAACTTTGCTTTAGCCAAAGCACTTTGTGATTTGGGGGCTAGCATAAATCTTATGCCCCTGGCGATCTATAAGAGGTTGGGGATTGAAAGAGCTAGACCCACTTCTATGTTGTTGCAGCTGGCTGACAGGACCGTGAAAAGACCTTCTGGTATCTTGGATGATGTCTTGATTCGGATAGGGAAATTTGTGTTCCCTGCAGATTTTGCGATTCTAGATTGCAAGGTGGATGAAGAAATTCCCATAATTTTGGGAAGGCCGTTCTTGGCCACTGGGAGAGCTTTCATTGATTGTGAGACTGGAGAGCTCAAAATGAGGTTGTACGATGAGGAGATAACATTCAATGTGCAGAAATCTATGAGGCGACCAAGTGAATTCGCCAATTGTTCTCTTATCGATGCCATAGATGTAATCGTAGAAGCTGATGATGAGATGCTGACTATTGAGGACCCTCTTGCTGCATGTCTGGTAAATTTAGATGAGGTGAATGGGGAAGAACTGGCAGAATGGGTGTTGGCTTTAGAGGGCAGAGAGCTTTGGGATAGAACTCTTGAATTCGAGCCCCTGCACTTAGAAAACAGAGAAACTCCTCCAGCCAAGCCATCCATTGAAGAACCACCAAAGCTGGAATTGAAGCCACTGCCCGCCATCTCAGGCATGAGTTCCTAGGACCTAACTCCACATTACCTGTTATTATCTCATCTAGTTTGTTAGATGCGCAGGCACAACAACTTTTGCAGGTACTCAAGGAGTGTAAGACTACCATTGGGTGGACCATGGCAGACATTAAGGGGATCAACCCAGCCTATTGTATGCATAAAATTCTGCTGGAAGAGGGACACAAACCTTCCAGG